>NC_092822.1:88317500-88617500 GCF_023375885.2 Dermacentor andersoni | reverse complement strand
TAGGGGCTCATGGGCCATTTGTGCTTTGGAAATACCACCAAGGGGCAAAAGAGGCTCTTCACCCCACTAGGGACGGCACTGTTATAGTCAAGTACCCTGTAACATTTCCGGTTGCCATTTTACATTCACTTTTCCTGAAATTAGCAACTTGCCATTGGCATAACAACGACTTTTAAGTAGCCCATGTGTGCAGTTGTGTGCTACAATAGCCTACCATTTGGAATGACTATTCGTGTGATATTAAATGCCTAATGGCACCACGCTCAAATGCTCCTAGAATTTAGAAGTTGCCTTCATCGCCAGAAGTTTTTGGCGGCTCCACCAGATGAAATGAGCTGCATTTGCGCATTAGCAGTGCTACTTGGCTGTCATTGCAATGAATAGTTGTCTGTGAAGCACGCTCCAAATCTAGTGGCATGGAGGAGCTGTTTAAGTAGCCTGAAAGTTTTATTCTAATACACGGATTGCGGAGAAGCTATGCTCAAGGGTGAGAACTGCTCAGCTCGAGGAGCAGCACGTTCGCCAAATTTCAGCAATCAAAAGAGCTCTCCAGGTTGTCAGATGTGAAACAGTAGTTTTACCAATTTCAACAGACCACATTGAATTAAAGTTGCTCCTATCTTGAAGGAGGTCTATGTGATGCGAGACAGCAGCGTTTTAGCAGAGGCAACATGAGTTGTGTGGCAATTTTATTTTAGTTCCTTCAATCAAAGAAACAACAGGGACCGATTCGCCAGCATGGCTGTCAACAGTACTACGCTTTACTGGACGCTTACTCATTCTGAGCACCTAACCTACAACTCGTATTTATTAAACGCATTTTATCACTTTGTATACTAAGATATGAAAAAAATATGTGGTTTTTCCCCATATACTTCAATAAATTGAGAATAGGCCCTTGGAGACTAATATGTAATGCTTCTTACAGCCCATGGGACATGTACAATACTGCCATTCTGAAATTGCCGGAATTCTTTCCTGCTTCATTACTTCACTTGCCTGTTTGCAGGGTTATTATGAACCATTGCTAAGTTGATTATGGGCTTAACTTATCAAAAAGATGAATGGGCTTTCTCGTCACCCAAGGGGCGACAGCACAAGAATATTTTCTAGAAGCCCCAGAAGGTTGCAGCACCTCCAGCGTGATGCTACGCAATACTTTGTTCTGAAAAGGCACGTTTTTTCAAAATGTTTCATCGCAGCCGCAGATGTACGGCAGTACGGCAGAATTCAGTCCTCTGCCGTATGGCTCTCAGAAGACTGAGAATTTATTCGTATTTGTCACATTCTGCATGTGTCATGGCAACCAACTTGTTGCACAACTACAGGGAATCCTCATTGTAGCAGTTCTTCAGTCATTGAGGCAGAAAACATTTCGCTGTAAGCGGTATTTTCTTCAAAGTAGAGAGTCCTAGGCCATTGTAAGGCGAGAAGTGGAGTCCAATTGCATGTGAACTCGTGAAACCTAACTTCAAATGAAGCCACACTAAATTCTAGTGACATGACAGTATTCTATGCGGAGCGTGGAAAAGCACAGTAAAGTGCTGAACATTTTAATTATGACAGTTACAAGAAATAATTTTAATTGTCAGTTTTTTAGGTTACTTTAGGAACAGGAATTTTTTTTTCACCATTTTGTTTCTAAACAAGCAAAGTTCAGATCTTCGACATGGAGGATGTTCATAGTTATTTTGCTACAGTGGGTTGTTTCTCTTTGCCCTTTTTTGCATTTGATACTTAGTGGAGCCCTTTGCCTCATTGAATAAATTTAAATGGTCATGCTGTGAAGCTGTATCCACGGAAAGTTGGAATAAAGCAGGAGAAATACATAAATCGATTTCATTATAACGAAGGCATACTGTATGCCACGCTCTTGCGTGTGGAAGTTGCTTTTTAAAACTTGTGGCTTTTTGTGTTTATCAGCTTCACGTGCCACAAATTTCCTGGTGCCAACATGCCCTATGTAAAGATCTCTGGCCTGAATTCTGGCATGGGACCAACAGCCCCTGAAGAGCCCAAGTTGAACAATTCCAACCAAACCACAAGTGTTATGCTTTTGTAATTCTCTGCTTTTTTATGTTCGTTCATGTTTATGTTAGTCTCCTGAAGAGCCCAATTCAGATTTCTCATACGAGCGTACAAATGTGCTTTTCTATGCCTTGACATTTTTATGGTAATTTTATTTATGGTGAATATGCTAGTCGCCTGAGAAGCTCACATTAGATTGCTTACTCCAGAACAGAAGTGTTGTGCTTTGTTATATTTCACTACATTTTATGTTAGCTTTTGATATATTTCCAGCAAGGATAGTGTTTCCTTATTATATTTTTTAAGTATCTTCAGGCATTGCCAAAGTACCCAGTTGTGTCAAGAACTGTTCCATTATGGCAGAACATTGCAAGTTTGCTTGTTGTTCAAAAAGTACATACAATGAGAAAATTTTAAAAAAGAATTTGCTTTCTACATACAACTGAGTCATTCCAGGGCAACCAACGAGTGTTTTTTTTACCATCACCGATATAGTTGAAAAAATTTCGATGCGTTTGTTGAAGCTCCAAACTATTTCCGCCCATTTATTTTCCTTCCTAAAAGTTTTCTAAACTTTTAGCAAGAAGTGATTGTTCTTGCCCAGCTAAGCTAGAAGGCACTGATCTATGCGTCTTTTCAAAGGGAATTTGTATGATCCAGATATTGAGATGGTCTTCATGTCGAGAGACTGAAGTGGTGTGACTGCAAAAATTGCAACGTTGAATTAGTTTCATTGAACGCAGGGAAATACAGAAGACAGAAGATAAGTATAAAACCGCAGCCTAGTTGACTTGAGATAGCTGCAAAATATTTGAAGCCTTGGAGGTTCAGTTGATTACATAAAAAACTAAAGTTAAAATGTTTTGCAGAAAGCTTCATGTTGATGGTGAACAAATTAGCTTTGGTAGCTGGCGCAAAAGTATGTCACCAATCATTACGTAGCCCTACATGTCTGCCATGCATGTGACAAGTTATGAAAAGGTATTATTCCTTAGGTGCGATAAATTATTTTTATAATGTTCATTTGTGGATCACACAGCATAAGTAATGAAGCCTTGTCATCCAGCAAGGAAAGATATAATTAGCCACAAACACTAGTCAACAAACTGTGACTGCCTTTTTTATCATTACAAAACCAAGTGATGTTGAGCGCCGCAGTCTCGACTCATACTTTTTTAACATGAACGAAAAAAGTGGTCGCCAACGACATCTGACCATATCTGACTGAACATGCCACATATGACTTTTGAAGATGAGCATGTTCCGGCTCTGAAACAGTTGTAACATGCAACACCACATGAACTTGTTCATACTCGTGTAGGTTTTCAGTTTCAATTGTCAAGCTGTTTTCCACTTGCATCGTCACTAGGTTCCAGGGAGCAGGACGCAAAGTGTCCTGTACCCTCTATGTTGCCTTAAAGTGCGACGTATCCGACATATCCTAGCTTGAAGCCTTGTCACTTCGCCGTAATGTATTTCGTTTAACACTATTCCATAAGCTCTACTATCACGTATCTCTTCATATTGAGTTCATGTGTGAACCCTCAGCCATTTTTCGCGTTGGGATCATTCTTGCAAAGTCAAATGCATAATGTGTCATTCCCTCGCATTTGGTCAGTCATTTATACCTCGCACCGCTAAAGAATGGAACAATCTGCCGTCGCACATTGCCACCGAAACAAATGCCTTGAAATTAACAGACGCTGTACGTAGTAGCATGCATACCTAATATATCACGTTTCACTCTCTGATTTGTAAACAGTTTTTTTTTTAATTCGCCGATAACCAAAGCATGCACGACAGTGTCATAGTTTGTACAAATCATTTAGAGTGGCTGTACTGCAAAGTCAAATGCATAATGTGTCATTCCCTCGCATTTGGTCAGTCATTTATACATCGGACCGCGAAAGAGTGGAATAATCTGCCATCGCACATTGTCACCGAAACAAATGCCTAGAAATTTACAGACGCTGTACGCAGTACCATGCATACCTAATATATCACGTTTTACTCTCTGATTTGTAAACAGATATCTTTTAATTCGCCGATAACCAAAGCCTCCACGACAGTGTCATAGTTAGTACAAATCATTTAGAGTTGCTGTACTGATAACTATTATTATTTTTTATTTTATTTTTTGTGTTTGTACGTTGATGAACTGTCGTTAATTTTGACCCAGTTATGTTTTCCATTGTATTTACATTTACGCACTGTTTACCTCACCGATGTAACCTTTACCTTATGTAAATCCCTGCCTAGAGGGCCTTTAGGGTTATTGTGAAATAAATAAATAAATAAATAAATAAATAAATAAATAAATAAATAAAATGCTTTGCATGAACTATATCAGCGCTCTTTCTGGATTAACTGTGTACGTAATAGCAGATATTTCTTTTTGCAAACTTCATGAAACATATCTTCTAGTACTGCTGGACTCCCTCACGAATTTAACACGTATCAATATTACTAGTATCAACACGTATCACTGTATGGTTTACCCAGCCCACACCAAGCACAAGCCTCCTTGCGTTAGAGCATGCATCTCTTGGCAGTATAATGCAGAACCCAACACTGCTTCTCTATAATCTTTTTTGTAGACAAAGCCAGCTTTATCGTTTGCATTCCCGGCTGGCAAGCTTGTGTGCCCGTCTGAGAAAAGGCAGTGCTGACAGAAATATTGAAAATAATTTTTTTGAATTTAAAAATAATGTCTTCTTTTTTAACTTCACACATGCATAGGAGACGTGTAGAGCTATATAATAATGTATCACATATTTTTGCCTAACTACCAAATCTGTTTTTACTTGAACATAAAACTTCTTGCAAAAGATTAGAATTTTACAGTTTCATTACAAGGGATCAGCTAAACCTTCAGAGCTTCAAATATTTTTCTGCACACTATGTAATCTGGGCTACCATTTTGTGTTTAATTTCTGTCTTCTGAATTTTTCGTTACGGAAAAATTTATTTATTGCAATTTTACTCACTTTTGCTGGGGCCAAAAGCACTCGAATTGTTCAAATCTTTTAAAATGTTGCTATTTTGGCAGACGCATCATTTCACCGTATTTCCATGCGCGGCATATCAAGGCCCCGACCAATACAATGTGCGTTTTAAAAAGAATGTTGATTGATGTCTTCTAGCTGAGCTGAGCAGGAGAGCTATACTGTCCTAAAATGCTACAAAATTTTTGACAAAAATAAATAAAAGTGGGGCAGGAGTTTCGAACTCCAGTAAACTTGTGGCGATGTTTTCCGGTTTATCTGTGGTGTCAAAAAAACGCTGGTCGATTCGACATGGAATGACACACCTGGGAGTGCATCTTTTCCATTGTCAAAGTTGTTCAGTAAAAACTGCATTTTACATAACTTCATAAAAATGGTTCATTCTGCTATCTAAAATACATGAGTAAGAACTAATAGGTATAAGTTGGCTTAAATTTAAAGCGCAACAAAAGCTCTTCGGTAATGACAATGATGTGTCTTTCCTGTTTGCATGAAAGCAGATTTTTTGTGAATTATTTCGTTATTTTTGTGTGACAGGGAACAAAACTGAAATGAACTCACACAAGGAATAATTTTGTTGTATTACAGCACGTCACCAATAGCTGTTTTTGTCATACAAAACTCTGAAGCAGTCAATATGAATCAGTCGCTTGATGTGGAATGAGTTGCGCAGGGACGTTATCATGGCAGATTACAGAACTCGATCATGCGACAGCAATGTAGCATAATAAACTCTTGCCATAGCATCACTTATTGCGATTGCCATATTTCAAAAGTAGATAAGGTTTACTGAAATTGGCACACACTATTCAACAACCATATAAGTATTGCACAGAGCTACCCATTTTCAGTTTTACAGATGTTTTTAAAATGTTGCCTGGGCCAATTAGCATAATTGTTCTTGAGCTAGATAATTCAAAGGTGGTCATTACTAGCACAATAGAAACACATTCAACTGATTCTCACAAATTTACGAATTCTCTTGTAACATTCCGGCACATATTGCAGTTAACACATTGTAGCCAGTGAGTTTGAAAGGCGTAGTCGCTTGAAAATAATTTCCAGGATGACACGATTTTTGAGATTTTTCCATAAACATGAGACAAAATACATGGGCATTCCAGTTACTTTCGTGCTTCAGTGCATAACAGTGGGGTTTGTTAAAAAAGTAAATGCAGCAACAGTGCATTTGTGCAGTGAGTTTGATGGCACGTCTTGTTACTGGTGTCATTCTGGGAATTCATTCTAATCTCATATACCTTTAAAGGGATACGGACACAAAACCTGAACATTTTACGATAATACAGAAAAGGAGTCCTCCGTGTGCGAGTACACCGAAAACAAGTAGTCACTTCGCTCATTTTTCAGCGGATGGCTTTATTTTTGGCATTTTCGTGAGCGCGCACAACGCCGCCCGACCCAAGCGAGTTGCAAGGTGTGACGTCACGACACCCCCGTCGGATAGCCAGCCGGCCGGCCGCGGTCATTCAAGGCGCGCCGCCGCGGCCATCGCGAGCATGGATTCGGGTTCTGGTGCCTCTACCAGCGATGAGTACACGTCTGCAGACGAGGACCGTCTGCAGACCGTCTGCGGAAGAGCAGGCGGCCTTGAACACAAGCAGGCAGGTCAGGCAGTCCGGGCCAGCAACACGGTAATTTCTTTTTCTAATAAACTTGAAGTGCAGCGGCAGCAGTTCGTAAAGTTATGTTACGTAGGATGCAAAATGCCTAGTTTCGTGACCCGCGTTGAGGCGGAAAGGCAGCTATTACGGCTGAATCGTAGGTAGCGTAGCTCGTCGCTTTGTGCTTACCTACGCTGTCGGCTTTCGATCGCTGCACACTTCGTTTTTACGCGACGAGGCACGGCCTGTGTAGAATTTTCCAGCCGCCTCATAGCCCTGTGTTTACGGCTACTGTCACATTCCCGCCATTAGAAGCCATTTGCTGGTTGAACTCGTTGAGATGGGCGGCTGCGCTAGGGACCCGTCGACGAGATCACTTAGCTACATCGATTCTGTGGCCATAGGCAAAGGAAAAATCTTTGGCTGTGACATTTACTAGGGAAATGCTGCGCGAACAACTAAGTCATGAAACCCGACGCATGATCATGCAGAGACCTATGAAAATCCGTAATTTTTTGCTTGAGGTTGAAAAGCAACGTGTGAAAAGGCAATGTAGATAAATGTGCTGCGCATTTTAGATTACTACACATGTATGCTGTTATCTGGCGTTCATTCACTGGCTGTGTTTTGTATATTTGATCAATTAAAAGAGTGCTCGTATTCTGTCGTTCAATATTAGACGCAGCGAAAGTGTACGCAACATGACTATTTTGTTTTCTGACAAAAACATGCATCCGCATCGTAAACAATTTCTGTCACAAGCCGAGAATATCTGTTCTTGCAGAGCCAATGAAAGGGTAATTTCCCTTCTTTCAACAGGCGCTCCTGCTGTCACCACTGCGGCTACATGCATACAGAAAGAGAGAGGGTCTGTTGCCAGAACAACAAAAGGTGGCGAGCGCAGCTAACAGTTACGAATGCATCACTAATCACCCACTCTTTGAATTGTATTGCCTCAACAGGAGCCTTTTGAGCGGCATGCCAAGGCTTTTGAGCACAGCCGGGCGGGTCGCATAATCATCGTCGACGAAGTCGTCCGCGCAAATGAAGCCATTTTTTAGAAGCCTCCATGCTGAGTGTGGTGACTGACAGGCACGTATACAAAGTTTACGCACCTTCTCGTCTCTGGGAAACGTGCGCGACGGCGTGTCACGACCGATAATGCTGTTATAACAGCCGTGGGCGCAGTAATGTCTGGGCATTTTCTTCCGCCGCGACGAATGCGTCAGTACCGATCGACGACCGTGCGAACACGCGTGTAAGGCGCACCACCTGCATGGAGCGCTGACAGGGATAATGTTTCAGACGGACCACGTGCGAACATAGCCGACGGCGATAGAAAAACGTTGCAAGGGACCGACACTCCGGAAAGACTGCGCCGGCTGTGGCTGACCTTGGCTGCGAGCGCGGACGCGCCGGGGTGTCATGACGTCAAATTTCAGCTTCTCCCGGCGGCCGCTTGGAGGCAAGGCGCAACAGAAAATTGCAAAAGAAAGGTGTTTCTCGTTCTTTTTTTCTAAGCAGCTTGTTGTATTCGTTTATTTTTAACAGTTCAACTTTCGTTCTGACGCAAAAAACCACCAACCAATTTTTGTGTCCGTATCCCTTTAACATTACTGCTACAATTCATAAAAAATTATTAGGAAGTGAGTTTTTGTTAGCTCAACATGCGTCTTGATTTCACATACAAGTAATGTTTGGCACTCACTATCTAGAATTATGTTAGCTGCAACAGCCAGTCTTTAATTAATTCTATGAAACTTATGGATAACCACCCTACATATTAGTGTCCCAGTGAGTGCTGTGGGGTCAAGCGAATCATGCCATGGTTGTACCACTGGCTACCTAATAAAGGAAGCAAGTACCATTCTTGAGTGTTCTTATTAACAGTCATATCAGTCTGCTTGTATATTTGTATATTTAAGTAATTATTTTTTAACATTTATTTCTTTTGGGAGATGTGTTTGCTTAAGGGCCATACGGACTACATCTTACAGCATTCAATTTTGTTATGGTGTCAAGCTGCAGGAAGTTTGTACTTTGCAATAGTTTTTAAGAAAGTTTCTGATGTTCTCAAACTACAAATGATTGTACATTTACACAGATGTTTGGTAAACAAATAAACGTTTCACCTAGAAAAATAGTTTTTGTCTGCATCATTTCAGCACTCTTGATTCCGTGAAGGACCATTCGCTGTGACAATTGAAAACGTGGCATAACAGTACTGCTAGCAGCTATACAATACGGTTTATTACAGGCAACTTAGGAGCGTACTTTTGAGCCCAGGGTGACCGAGGCCTGCAATACAAAAGTGACTTTAAGTTTTACCCCTATCCTCCACAGCAAACATATCAACGTGATATCAAAGATAAGTATTTGCAACACAACATAGCTGAGCAATATTTTAAGAAAAGTGCAGTTTTAAACACTGCCAATAGCACACAGGGGCATAAAGGGCTTTCAACCTAATTGGAGTGTTGACATTCAACACAGCTGGAACAATATTTCAAAGGACTTTCAATGTTGAGACTCAACAAATCTGTAAAAATTCTTCAATGGGCTTTCAATTTTGAGCACCCATACACCTGCAACAATTTTTCAATAAGCTTTCAACATTGAAATGCATCATATTTTCAAGAACATACCAATGATCTTTCAAATTGAAAAGCCCCAATGGTGTTTCGACAAAATGTCGCGGGCCAATTATCAACACTTGTCAACAACTTCCTCAATAATGTTTCAACGATGCCCCAATGATCTTTCAAGGTGATTTGTTGACGTTGAACAATAACATTTCAATAACCTTTGAACAATTTTTTTTCTAAGGGTGGAATACAAGTAAAAGATGTATTTTTTTTTTCATGAAAGAATATACTCGTCTGTCCCAAAAATTGCACCCGAAATCACTGATATGAATGCTTCTATGTTTTCGCCTGTTTAATAAGTAAGGAAATTATCACAAGAACTTTAGGACTTTATCAGTTCTAAACCAGCAAAGCAGTGCATTCCGCTGATGTGAAGAATTACTGTAAAGGCCCCGATATGAACAAGTTTAAGACAAATATATTAATGAAACTTTGTCATTCGAGAGCATTGTTTACAAATTCGTACAAATGCAACGACCAGACAAAAATGTCGATGTCGCTGTTCTTTGTTCTATTGTATTGCGCAGGAGCAACTGTCACCGGTCGTGCATTGTAATTGCACCGAAATTATAGTCTCAACAGAGAGCACATATAGATAGCAGGAGTTGTGCAAAATATTCGACGGCAAGTCAAATAAAAGTGCGCAAATCCAAAACATGACAACCGGCGAACTTTATTTAAAAGTAACCTCGATGATCATTTAGAAATTTGTTCCTTTAACGAGTCGCGTGATTCCTGTGCCGTAGAACTACATGGGTTGGTGCTTCAGGAAGTCTGTAACTGACCCTTTCATGTCATTGTCCGACACGAATCTGGTTCCATTGAGCTGTTTCTTCAATAGCCATAAAATGTGGAAATCGCAAGGGGGACAGGTCTGGGCTGTATGGCGGATGTGCAGTGTTTCCCACTTGAGCTTTGCCAGTTTTGTGTTAACATCAGCAACCGTGGGCACGGGCGTTGTCGTGGAACACGATGACGCCATTCGTCAAATTTCCGTGTCGTTTGTACCTGATTGCGACACGCAGCCGATCCGGCGTTTCACAATATCGGGAAAGGTTGAGTCTCGCCAAGTTATGCGAATTGTATCGGTAATGGGCTCTAGCGATCGAAAAAAAGTCAATAACACCATTCCAGCGGAAATGATGGTTTTTTCTTTCTTTGGAGTGATGAATCCAAATGTTTACACTGTGAGCTTCGCCATAGTGTTTAATGCTTGTAGTAGTGGCACCATGATTCGTCCCTTGTTATAATTGCAGGCAAGCAGTCGCGACCCTCATTGTGATACTGAATTAGATGAGTCCAAGCGATGCCGAATCTCTTCGTCTTCTGGCGGTAGTTCAAAATGTGGGCATGCATTGCGCGCACAAGAGTCGATAACCGAGATGCTAACCAAGTCGATAACCGAACCATGGCTGATATTCGCACGCTCTGCCAGTTCATCAATTATTATCCTCCGTTCGTGTCTAATCAGCTCATCAAAATTTGCAATTGTGTTGGGGATGATTGCACGGTGGCTTTGGCCGGGTCTTTGATCTTATTTCGAACTTTCACGTCCTTCTTTGAACCATTTCATCCAATGCTTCACAGTGGCCTATGAAATACAATGTTATACGTACACAGCAGCCACACGGCGACTAATTTCCTTTTGGGAAACACCTTCAGCTGTCAAAACATTCACGGCACCCCGCTGCTCAACTTCTAAAGTGTCCATTACGTCACGCAACCATGTTCAATCCATCGTATGAGAGCATTAAAGAACATTTACCTTCACATGTGCGTGTCACTTTTGTAAATGGAAGATGCCTGTGTGCTACCCGCATGCCTCGCAGATAATGAACCAAACCTTATTGCGCGAGGTCGGTAGGCTCACTTTAATTTGACTCGCCCTCTCTCATTAGAAATGTGAAGATACACTGGAATACACAAATGCTGGATAAAGGGCAAAAAAGTGTCACTGGAAAGAAAGTTCACTGCACGTGTACACAAAACCTCGCAGCATGATATTTAAATATACGTAGATGTCTGCAATAAATCCACGTATTTCAGAAAGAGTCAATGTGTATAATGCGTCGAACAAGGCAAATAAGCATGTTGTGCAATCACAGATCACATAATCGTAAAGCTCTCCCCACCCCCAACCCCCCGCTTCCTCTACTCCAACTGATGAATAGCGCGCGGCGGAAGGCTGTGCGGATCCTCCCCGTTTTCACCCTTGCACACGCAAGACTCAGCCATCATCGTCGACTTACCCATGTCCCCCCCCCCCCCCCGCTTTAACTGGCACATACAGCACGCGGCACGCAGTCATTATGTTATCGCCCTTGGACTTCATGCGGAACGTGAGCGGGACGGCAACGGCAGGGACGCACCTGGCGTGTCTATATAATTGCTATCGAAATAATATAATAAGAGTATCCGGCAACTGAAGCGTCCCGCGGCTTGTCAGTTCCCGCGAAAGAAAAAGTAAAAATATCGAACTTTCACCACGTGACGATTCGCTGTGCCGCAACAATGTCTTTTTTTGTTTTGTTTTGTGGGGCGAGACGCTTGGTCCACAGAGAAACATACGCATACTGATCCGTATCATACACCGGCAAGACAAGACTTCCTGGAGAGTTTGCGCTCAAGCGAGCTCGTTGCAATCCGTCGAGTCCCCACAGTGATGGCGGCAAGCGACCAATGTTCTTTTTGTTCTCGTCTGCTAACCCGAAAGCGTCTAAAGCCGTGTCAGCCGAGAATCGACTCAGCCAGAGAAAAACGACCGCGCACAAAAACAAAAGTGGCCGTGTGGCAGCCCGCGGGTAGCGAGACAAAACCCTTATCGTGTGGCCCCAAAGGAGCGCGAAGCAATACAAAAACAAGTGAAGACGATGCTGGAAGATGGCGTTATTCGACCATATTATAGTCCTTGGGCATCACCTGTAGTTTTAGTGAAGAAGAAGGACGGTAGCCTGCGCTTGTGCGTCGACTTTCGGAAGCTCAATCAGGACACAAAGAAGGACGTTTATCCACTGCCACGTATTGATGATTCCTTGGATAGGTTGCGAAACGCGTGCTACTTTTCCTCAATGGACTTGAAAAGCGGTTATTGGCAGATCCAAGTGGATGAGAGAGACCGTGAGAAAACAGCCTTTGTGACGCCTGACGGACTTTATGAATTTCAGGTACTTCCTTTCGGTTTGTGTTCGGTGCCAGCAACATTTCAGCGTCTCATGGACACTGTGCTCTCCGGACTCAAATGGCAAACATGCCTGGTGTACATGGATGACTTGATTGTCTTTTCCCCAACGTTCGAGGAACGCTTACGAAGGCTGAAAACTCTTTTTGAAGCGATACGCTCTGCCGGCCTCACTTTGAAGCCTGAGAAGTGCCATTTTGGGTTTCATGAGCTGCAGTTCTTCGGTCACGTCGTCAGTAGCCAAAGAGTCCGACTCGATCCGGATAAAATTGCCGCCATCGCTAATTTTCCAATTCCATCAGACAAAAAAGCCGTGCGACGTTTTCTGGGACTCTGTGCTCATTACTGGCGATTTATTGCGAATTTCTCGCGTATCGTATGGCCGTTAACACAGCTCACCCGATAAGATATGCCCTTTACTCCGGGCGAAGACCAGCAGCGGGCATTCCACGAGCTCCGGCTACGCATGCAATCGCCTCCCGTATGAGCACACTTCGATGAAGAAGCCCCGACGATATTGCATACAGACGCTAGTAATGTCGGTCTAGGGGCGGTGCTAGTACAATGGCAGGGCGACAGCGAAAAAGTGATTGCTTACGCCAGTAGGGCACCATCCCGAGCCGAAGCTAACTATTCCACCACTGAAAAAGAATGCCTCGCAATGGTATGGGCAGTTACGAACTTTCGTCCGTGTTTGTATGGTCGGTCTTTCGCCGTCGTTAGTGATCACCAGTCCCTCTGCTGGCTCATTAACTTGCAAGATCCTTCCGGCCGGCTCGCACGCTGGAGTGTTCGACTCCAAGAGTTCGACTTTGTTGTTACATACAAGTCGGGAAAATGGCACGCAGACGCCGACGGCCTTTCTCGGTCTCCTGTTGAGCCGGCAGCACAAGACGATGACGACACGGTTTTTCTGAACTCGTGGATACTGCCGATCTTTCACGCCAGCAGCGTTATGGCATTCAATTGCTGCCGCTTATTGATTACCTCGAAGGACGAACCAACAGCGTGCCGAGGCTATTTGCAAGAGGGGTGGCATCATACTGCTTGCGTCGCAACGTCCTCTACAAGAAGAACGTATCGCCTAGCGGCAGCAACTATTTAGTTGTTGTTCCATCACCGCTTCGACGTGAAATCTTACACGCCTGCCACAACGAGCTGACTGCTGGGCACTTGGGCTACACTCGCACATTGGCACGGATTCGGCAGAATTACTACTGGCCGAGACTTACTGCGGCCGTTAAACGTTACGTTCAGACATGTCTGGATTGCCAGCGTCGTAAACCGCCATCCGTCAAACCAGCCGGCTTACTGCACCCTGTTGACGTACCGGCCACACCATTTGCACAAATAGCTATGGACTATCTGGGCCCCTTCCATACGTCTACTAATGGTAATAGGTGGATAATCGTCGCCACGGATTATCTCACTAGATATGCCGAGACAAGCGCTCTGCAACGGACAACAGCAGATGAAGCGGCACGATTTTTTCTGGAATCCATCGTTTTAAGGCATGGCGCTCCCGCAGTAGTCGTCACGGACAGAGGTACTGCATTCATGGCCAGTTTTTAGATATCGTTCTACGTCTAAGTGGTACCGCCCACCGGAAGACAACAGCGTATCACCCTCAAACAAACTGACTGACAGAACGACTCAATAGGACATTGGCTGATATGATAAGCATGTACGTAAATGAAGAGCATAGGAACTGGGACGTGGTTTTACATTATGTCACCTTCGCGTACAATCCGGCTCGTCAGGAGACCACTCGCAAGACGCCCTTCATTCTCGTATACGGCCGTGAGGTTACAACAACATTGGACGCAATGCTCCCTCATGAATTTGACGACAACGAGACGGGTGCTGAAGAGATAACACACCGAGCAGAGGCAGCTTCGTAGCTTGCGCATCTGCGAATCCACGAACAACAGGACTGTGACGCCAGACGCTACAATCTTCGGCACAAAGCCCTACCATACAACATCGATGACAAAGTGTGTGTCTGGACACATATTCGATAGAGTGGGCTCTCTGAAAAGCTCCTACACAAATACTTCGGGCCCTACATAGTTCTCCGACGCATCAGTGACGTCAACTACGAAGTCGTTCCAGACAGCACGCACTGTTCAAAGCGCCGATGGCATTTACCCGAGAATGTTCACGTGCTTCGTATGAAGCCGTACTAGGAGGACTGACAAGACTGCGTAGTTCTTTACCGCTGCTTTCCAAGCCTCTATTATCGGGACGATGATCTTTTCTAAAGGGGGAGCAAATGACCCAACTATATTTGGCAGAACCATAATGCAGAGGGTATGCGCCAGTGGGGACGACGCTGAAGTGGCGCGGGTTTTTAGGTGAAGCGGGGAAAACGAAGAAGACGTTGTTGTTTTGCGCTTGGACGACTGAGAAAGTGCGTTTCTTGGCGGTGCTGCTACGCATACTCGTCGATCCCACGTCGTTACAATATGTATATATATATATATATATATATGTTTGTACCTTGACGTGGCGTTGGCTCACCCCCCCGCCCCCGGGTTCTGTTAGGAAACATAAATACTCAGAAAATCGGATGGGGAAACGGCGCCGCGGTACCTCAGCTGGTAGAGCATCGCACCGAAAATGCGAAGGTTGTAGGATCCTTCCCCACCTGCGCCAAATTGTTTTTTCTTCCACTTTCATTTCCATTATTTATCGTTTCTTTATTTCATTTATTAAGCACAAGTCTTTTACCCTATGTTTTGTGTGTCAGCGTTTGTTGGCTTCTTATGATATGACTTGTACAAATCTGGCCCCTTGGTTAACCCACGTTTCCTCTCGGATCCGTTGAAGGCATAAGTAGTGGTACAACGTAGCGAAAAAGGTTTTGAGGCATAAAACAATTAATAAGGACATGTATGCAAAAATGTTACAATATTATGCATGTAGAGCTTTTCTGAATAACTCAAGCAGGCTTAGTGGCTATTTATCACCGCCCTGTTTGGAAAGGGATGCCAAGAAATGATAATCATCATTATAGTTTTTGTTTACATTAACATTCGGTGGACCATGTTCACCGTATAATAAGTATCGCATGACGACGAGTACCATTTTTGAAAAAAAAAGAAGCCTTCTTGGCTGATGTGAGGCGGCATTGGCGTATGTTTGATCTGGCTATCTTGTAACAACTTGCAGAAAACTTTCGGCGCCAATTTTCATAAATTCAGAAATGCAATGCGCATGTTGTTATGAATATATAACTTACACCGGTACATAAGACAAAGTAACAAGAATATCTAAGAAAACGTGTCTTCTACACCAGAAATTATGGCATCTTTCTGTGAATCAGGACTTATTAGTCACTGTGGATCAACATAACAAGGTACGCGAGTTAATTATGACTCATCTTGCGTTTAGTAACTGTGTAAAAGTAACATGAACAAACGGAATAAAAGCACAGCAAAGTGCTGCGCATGGCTGATGTGCCTCGCTCTATTAACGGAGATGGAAACATGATACATGGATGAGGAGCGTGAAATATCAGTGGCGCTTTAGCGCCACAGAGAGAGAAACAAATTATCATTGCCCCGTTCCTGTGAAGTGCTTGATCCAGGATTTAAACCGCGTTGAGTAAACTCTACTGTGTGTTCAAGAGCTCACTCAACGTACCTCCTACCTCATCCAGGAGGGACATACAATTAACACACCTTCAGACAGCACCTCCGTCAGCCATATAAATATATTGCAATATAACGAAGCAGAACAGAGGGTGTCTGTGCGATCGCCTCCTTTATTCTGCTTTCTCTTCTCTTCTCGCGCTCGTTATCCGAGCGCCCGAGTCCAAGTAGGTCGCTTTGTCTTCACACTAAAGGTAGTTTTGCTCGCGCGATAACAGCAGCTATAGTGCGGCCCCTAGAAACTTCCGGTCACGGGCCCTGCCATTCTACTGCGCCGGAACACAAAGCGCGCTTTTATGTTTTCTCACTGAGCGGGAAGTCTGCTTTTAAGTTTTTAGATAAAAGACATGCGCCTTATCTGTCAAGACTGATACATAAACTTTCTTCAAATAGCTTACAGGAAACTTGTCGCTATAAACAGAGGAAAAGTGTTGTAAATGCGCAGACTTCAACACTCCTGCTACCCGATATTGCCGTGAATGTTTTTCTGGCTCGCTAAATTTAGCGGACTACGACAGCGATGCCGTGCAGAACCTATGTTTGTGAAGAGCGAACAGGTCTAGATACGTCCTTTTGAGCTGCTCCATTCTAATACTGTCTCCACCTCGAGACGAGCTTCACACTCTTCACGCACATAAACTTTCATCAACTTTGACTTTCCTCTAGCTAACACTATAAACAGGATCGGTTAGGTGACTTTTTGATGTTGTATGAACATGAAACACGAACAAAATGAAAGCCCTTCATGCTGAAAGCACGAAGTAATAATCAACGACTAAGGATAAAAAGAAAAGAGCACAATTGGCTTTAAACATGTTATCGATGGGGTAGGATATGGGCGTCTGTGCATATGTCCCCCTCTGTCATGCCAACGTCAAACGCAATCCAGCGTCCGCCACATGGCACGAAGTGCAAGTCTTGGGAATGGAGGATAGCTGCGTCAGACAAGCAGAGAAAGTGAGTTACTGGCGCCTGCGCTATTGAGCTGGCCGAGTTCTAGGCATGCGGTATGAAGAAACCTTATAAAGTAGGTGTTAACCGGTTATATACATCGCGGTTGCATGCGGTAGCAACAAGAAAACCGAGAAGCGAGGGGCGCAGACAGAAGTGCCAAACGCTGAAAAAAAAAACGAAAGGGTCCGCAAAGTAACAAGATCGGCACTTATTTCGCATAAAATATGATACGATTTACATAAAAAATATTGAGCAATGAGCGTTGAAACGAGAGAAAATGAACAGACAGAATGGAGTGATGTAATAAACATTCAATCAACTCATTTGAACAGCTGTGCAAACCCACCTTGTATTTATTAACGTCGATATTCGGACGACTTTTTGTCGCTTATGAAATGAACATATCGACGACGATGCACAGTATCATGGGCGGCCACGCAGCACCGCCAGAACATGTAGCTGAGTGACCAGCATGTTGAGGCATACACGCAATACGAAGAAGAAGCAGTAAATACTTTAGGCATTTTGTGCGGTAGCAATTATTTTGTTAAGGGCAAGAATAAGGCAAGCTGTGATGAAATCTTTCCCCGCATAGAAGCAATGTTTCTGAAAACTTAGAGGTGCAGAAGCCACAGCACAAAATTTGACACTTGAAAGGAGAGTAGATTCGTCACAAAACGCTCTCAAAAATGCATGTTTTCCATACAGAAAGTCAAAGACAAAACGCCGCCATCACTACTCGCCCAAAGTGTACAACCTAACCCATTGGAATCAGTGCGATTGTCGCCTGGTTTCCATCCCTGCATCATTCCCATTTATTAGCGAACATGTCCAACACGTATGTTAGCCACAGCGCTAGTATATTCAGATAGCTGCGTCATTGCTGCGGCCACGCTGTTGCTCGCCATCGATGTTTCATTTTATAGCGAAGCAGTCTTCTTCCAGTCAAGCCGCTTTTCTACATCTGGCAGCCTACGTTCGGCAAACAAAGCCTCGATTCTCTCCGTCTCCACTCAGTGATGAAGAGCACATAGGGGTGACCAAGCTAAAGGAGCGGTTACAGTCCGACGTAACGCGGCCACGATCCACTTGCGGCGCTAGTACGCTACATCGGCGGAGGGCACATTGGTCGCTTCACAGTCAGGCTTCATTAGTCAAAAGACTAGGGCATATAACAGGGAAACAGACAGAGAAGACGACAGGACGAGCGCTAAACATCAACTGAGGTTTTTACTGCGAGAGAAGGCACATATATATATTTCGGTGCTGCATGCGCACACAGGTTTAAATTGTACAAGCACAATCTAATCAAAATTTGGCAAAGAATTCTGTAAGTACATCTTTTTTCATTTTTGGACAAGGCAAGTGATGTCGTGCTGACACAGTTATCACCTTCCCTGTCAATGTGATATGCCTCACAAATCAGGCATAGCACATTGACAGGGAAGGTGATAACTGTGTCAGCAAGACATCACTTGCCTTGTCCAAAAAAGAAAAAGAAATGTACTTACAGAATTGTTTGCCGCATTTCGATGAGATTGTGCTTGTACTGTTTTAACTCTGTGTGCGCATGCACCACCGAAATGTATACATGTACTTTCTCTCGCAGTAAAAACCTGATTTGATGTTTAGTGCTCGTCCTGTCGTCTTCTCTGTCTGTGTCCCTATTATATGCGCTAGTCTTTTGACTAATGATGACACCCCAACTAGCTCAGCCTTCTGCCTTGATCACAGTCAGGCGTCACTTGCCAGTGAATCGAACGTGCCCTATTTCCCTCCAGATCCGCTAGAATAGGGTCCTTCGAGTACTAGTTTGGCTCATCAGCAGCATGCTGCCTGCAGCTCGGGTGCCGAGTTTCTGCTTTCGGCAAAAAACAAAGCGCTCGCTCACCGCGCACTTGTGCGCATGTATTGCGGCAACTCCTAACGGCCACTCGGTAGCAGCGCAGCAAGAGAGTCACAGTGCGCGTTAAGTCAGGACCAGCCTGTGATAGCTCTAAAGGCTTGCCCGTTATCCTCCGGTGGTATCGCATTCCAGCATCGTTTACCGCCGCATATACGCGGTGCCCGCCGCGTCACGTCTTCTTCGGCGACAAACGAAGCATGCAGTTCCTACTGGACCTTGCATTCATGTTTGCAGTTCGGATTTGAGAAACACTCACGCAGAGAGAAGCACGTAAACTGGACGAGCGCCAGCTACAAAACTAGCACTCGTCCAATCTGCTTGTTTCCCTTCAAGCGTTTTTCAAATATGTGCTGCAAACATGAACACAAGATCCACCAACCAAGTAACCCTATCCCGAATCTCCGCTTTGGGTTCCTTCGGACAGCCTTTCTGGCGCTTTGCCAGGCTTTCGCTTGTCTATTTCAATGCCTCGTATGTAGAGACGCGCGAAATTTCTCGATGATGATGCACCACCGGAAATTGTTGCCCGAGAATATTGCCCCTAAATATGACTCAAGCTTAAGGCAAAAGCCTTAGATCACTCTGCTTCAAGGTCGCGTTGGGAGATAAAGAAAATTGGAGCGCTCGTGACACTTCTCGCCCGTTCATTGTCTTCTTCCACAACGCTTCTTCCCCACCTCTCTCATATCGATGCCGTTAATCATGCCAAAAAAGGCACAGTTCAATATTATGGAAAAAATTAAGCCACTCGAAGTCGCGAAATTTAGTAGCAGAAAAATACTAAGAATCGACACATTAGAATGGAGACTGTCGTGTTAATTAATGGATGTCTCTTGAGTGCACAGGCTCTCGCCGTCACTCTCTTTGGCGTATGATAAAGTCACTGTCAAATATTGCTTTTTGTGCGCCATCCCTCCTTTTAGTACTTATAGATATCCACAAGCAGTGTTTGACAAGCAGTGTTTGACAAGCAGGGACAAGCAGGGACAAGAGGCGACTAGCACGCTCAAGTGGAGAAGGGTTCGAAGGGGCCAAGCCACTGCACTGAAAATCGATAACCGGATGAAGAGGGTTGTGCCGGCGTCTGCGATTGCTCCGCTTTCCTTTACTTAGCTTGCTGTGGCTGCTCGAAAATCGCGGTGCCATGCAACGGAAGCTTAACAATGACGCTAAAAGGTATCCTCACCAAATAATAGTTTGCACAAAGATGTCGTAAATGTGTAGAAAGTGCTCGAAAACGTTGCACGGCCACGCAAAAAAGTTTTATTATACGCAAATAAATTCCTGCTCTCTGGCAGGCACGAGTAGCCAGTGCCTGAGTGATCGGTGACAGACATCTTTTTATTCCTTTTGGAACAGGGCAGCCTGCGGCTATTCAGAAGAGAATTCAGTTTAATTCAGCATATTAATGCGTCTTTAACACCCCACGTCACGGTGACGTGGTGAGTTCTTGCGGTTTTCAGACTTCGCGTGACAGGCAGGTGAAGTGGGTGCAGCCCGAAAACTTTTGACGAATAGCCGAGGAATAGCCGAGGAATAGCCGAGGAATAGCGAGTAATAGCCGAGATATGCCTATTTTTCTTTTGTTCGGTCAAATCATCCATAATCAGTGTGCAAACGTCATATCAAATGGGAAGCTATCGCGGTTTTGGTGGAGTCGTGTGGCAGCCAGGTGAAGTGGGGGTGGTCCAGAAAAGTTCTTGAGCAATCGCGGAGGGCCGATTGCAGAATTGGAATAGAAAAGTGTGGACTAGTTTTCCATTATAGCGCCGCAGATCTTGCACGCATAAATGATTCTGCTAGCAAAATGTAGCCTGTGGAGCTTCGCAAGTGCACTTTGCAAGAGGAAGAGAGAGAGAGAACCTTTTAACGAAAAGTAGAGATTTTAGCCGGCGTACAGAAATCGCTAACATGCTACTCTACATGCGGAAGAGAACATGAGAGAGAAAGAGAGAGAGGTGCGAAAAAATTGAATAATTAAATAAAATGGGCACTGAGTTTTCTGACTCATGGGCAACGGCGTGCTATGGTAAAGTCCTTCAGTGTATGCACCGTCCCACAATGAGGTGAGAGAAGGCGCTGCGTGAAAGGTACATATGGGTGACAGAGTAGAATCGAGTTGACTCATTTTTTCTTAGTAGGTGAATAAAAAGTGTTCATGGCAAGCCTCTCCTCTTTGCATGGTTTGTGCGCGTTGGCTGTGCCTCATTGCCCTTTCCTGCTGCGGCGCGGCACATGCTTGTGCCCCAAAGTATGCACAGGAAAGATGTGAATTGCCCAGCAGCGTTTAGTACTTCATGGCCATCGCTCGTGTTCAAGTGCGTGTTCGAGCACCCGACAGCCACGCAAGGCGTCGGCATTCTTGCAACAACTGAAATCACATGCGTAGCATCAAACCGCGCCGATATAGACAACCATGAACTTAGAAAAGTTGAACGAGCGATGCACCTGGGCGCCTAGACGCAACTGAGAAATAAGGGGTCAAGTACTTTTCAGGGACTTTCGCTATATAAGCATCGCTACCGCTCACCCCCAAGTGCATGCGCCTTCTGCTTAGGTGCCATTTAAAGGCGGCTAAGAAGAAACTTCGACAGCTGTCAGCCCTGCAGCTTCGCCAAGACTAAACTGATTTATGAATTATGAATTATGAAAATAGATTTATGGCCAGTTTAGCCCATGGGAAATATCTTTTCTGTTGGTTTTTAAATAATACATAGGTTGTAAATAATAAATTCCTTAAGTTTAGGTACCAAAATACATTATGGTTATCGGGTACACAGTAGCGGGGGACTCCGGAACAGTTTTGACCTCCTGAGATTCTCTAATGCTTACTCAATGCGTGGTACATGAGCGTCTTGGCGTTTTGCTCCAATCAACGTGCAGCCGCGGCAGCCGGGACTCAGATGGGCACCATTGGGCTTAGCAGCGCAGCGCCAAAGCCACTACGTCCCGACGGGAGATTAGGTTAGGGGGAATTAGCTTGTAAACCGGATCATACAGAAATGCCAGTTTGTTCCCGCGCGCCAAAGCCAGCACAAGCCTACGCCTCAATCTCCAGTCCCGATGATGAATACAATAGTTTTATGAAGATGTTGGATTAGCGATGAGGAAGGTGAAAAGCAAGTATACCGTAGTCATGCGCAATTTCATTGCAAAAGTGTGGGAAAAGGAGGCTGTTGAACAAGCAATTGAGTACTACGGCATTGATATCAGGAACACTAGAGGAGAGATGTTCGTAGAACTCGCGGAACGGAATGAGCTCCGAATAATGAATGCCTTCTTCAGGAAGCCTAGCAACAGAAAGTGGACCAGGAAAAGCGCTAATGAGGAAACAAAAATGAGATAGATGTCATAGTCTCTGCCCATCCCAGAATAGTGAATGATCTGCGAGTGTTACGTAGGGCAGAGTATCGTGTTCACAGGATAGTGAGGTCTAGGATTTCCCTCAAAATGAAGAGAGAAAGAGGGAAATTAGTTAAAAAGAAAAAACGACTCGCTATCACGACGCTGCTTAAGTGGATCGCCAGCGAAGCTGTTAGAAAACCATTCGAATGCCGCCGATGGCATATGAAGGATATGAACTTTTTATTTTCCTGCCTACTCTTAGCACGACAACGTTGCTGAGCATTACTATTTTGTAGTCTTCTACGGTCATCGTATTCACTCTGCTCTTTGAGAGTCTTAACTTAGCGTGGTCTGCTCATAGCGGTCCTGAAATCAGCTGAAGGAGTTGCTAGGCAGTTCGTCCTTTTATATATGAAGTTTGGTGACCCACTCACTGATTCGTATGCGGCTGTTGCTCCTTTCCTACCGGAGAAGCGTATGCAACCGTAATATTTACCGGGAGACACAGGCAAGGAGAAAGAACGTGCCTCACATTTTTCAAAGGCGCTTTATCTCCCATCATGCAGTATTGACGTTTGTTTTGTGCTTTTCTTTATTGAAAGGAATACTGAGCTGTGCGTTGTGTGCTTGATTCCAAACGAGACATGCAGTTTTTTTCGGTTCAATTTTTCCTTTTTTTTTTGATGAGGGACACAAAAATTCCTACCAAGTGAGGCTCGTTGTGAATGGTAAACCTAGACGCAGTAACGGTAAAAGCAGTCCAATTCAGGCTGGTGTTTGCAAACGAATCTTCAACTTTAGAACAGGGAGATGAAGATGACAAAGAGGTAATTAACGAAACTGCAAGTAGGCTTGCCACAGAAGAAGCAGTTGAAGCATCAGGTAAGGCACCAAGACAAAGAGTGGGTAAGCTCTTCTAAGTACCAAAGGACCTAACAAAAAGCGACGAAACACGATGTCCATTTCAAGAGATCAGATAGAAATAGTGGAACTCTAAAAACTGATCAACAAGGACAAAGTAAGGGATATTCGAAACTATAACGTGAGTAGAATGAGGAAGCAGTAAACAAACGAACGCAGCATAAAATCAGTAAAGGAAAAGTTGGCATAGGACGAGCCAAGATGTATGCACCGAAAGATAAGGAGGATGGTATCATCAGCGAATTCGAAGGTATAATAAAAGCAGCGGAAAACATTCTATCTTGACCTGTCCAGTATCCACAGCAGCTACGCAACCGCCATTTCAAGTAGCTATAAACATGATATAATATATAGGCTCCCTCTATACCTGGCAACGACGTGAGGATCACACTGGAAGACATGACCCTTGGAAAAACGGCAGAAGAAAAGATAATTGAACTTGATCAAAGAGGGAGGAGATATCATGCTTGAAAAGCTTGCCGCCCTCTATACGAAATGTCTCAGGACTTCAAGGGTTCCAGAAAACTGGAACCAACATTAAACTATTCCACAAAAATGAGATGCTAAAGAATCGAAAAATAAAGGCACAATAACTCATTTTGAGTATTGTGAAAAACATTCCCCAATATAATTTCCTATGCAATAAGGGCAACACATGAATTCAGTCAACAAAGAGAACAGGCTGGTTTCAGGAAGGGATACTCTGCAATGAATCACATCCAGGTTATCAATCAGGCAATAAAGAAATCGGCCGGCAGAGTACAATTAAACTGTTTATATGGTTTTCATAGGTGATGAAAAGGCTTTTGATTCCATACAAATACAAGTAGTCATAGAGGCGTTACGTAATAAAAGAGTGCAGGGAACATACTTATTTAAACATCTTTAGAAATATCAGCAAAGATTGCACAGCTACCTTGGTTCTCCACAACAAAATTGAAACATACTTATAAATATTGGCTAGGCAAGGAGACAATCTTTTGAATGCTATTCACTGCATGCTTGGAAAAAGTATTCAAGCTATTAAATTGGAAGTCTTAGCAGTGAGATCAACAGCGAGTATGTCCGCAACCTTCGGTTTTCAGATGTCAGTGTTACGTTCAACAGCACTGGGGACGAATTACAACAGAAAATGGAGGAACTGAACAGAGAGAGTGAAGGAGCGCGGTACAGGGTTCATATGCAGAAGTCAAAGATAATGTCCGATAGCTTGGGAAGCGAAGAAGAGTTGCAGATCGCCAGTTAGCCTCTAGAGTCAGGGAATGGGTATGTTTATCTAGGCAAATTCATCACAGGGGACTCTGGTCATAAGCAGGACATCTACAGAAGAATAGAAATGGGTTGTGCATACCGCAGGCTTCGCCACATTCTGCCTAGCAGCTTGCCACTATCACTGTAAAAAAGGCGCACAACTAATGTATTCTACCGGTGCTCACATATGGGAAAGCAACTGACGTTTACAAAGAAGTTCCATGACAGGTTGAGGACCGCGCAAAGAGTGATGGAACGAAAAATGCTAGGCATAACGCTAAAAGACAGGGAGAGAGCAATGTGGATATGAGAGCAAACGGTGATACCCGACATTCGTATTGACATTAAGAGAAACAAATGGTACCGGGCAGGTCATGTGATGCGTAGGATGGATAACCGGTAGACAGAGTTACAGAATGATTGCCAATAGAAGGGAGTGGCAGTCGAGAACGGCGGTAAACTAGATGGTGTAATTAAGCTAGGAAATTCGCAGGCACAATTTGGAATCAATTGGAGCAGGGCTGGAGTAACTTAGGATCACAGGGAGAGGCCTTCGTCCTGCAGTGGACATAATATAGGCGGATGAAGATGATATTCGGGCGGCACCCACTTCATCTGTCTGCCACGTGACGTAACAAAAGCACGACAACTCACGCGTTAGTAACGTATTCCCGTCAGAAATGCAATAATGTGGCGAACGTAGCTGAATCTTTTTCAGAATAGGCGGAGGCTGCCCCGTTCCGGAATGAATAGACGATGGTTGCCTACTCATTGCTCAGGCACTGGCTATTCACACCAACCGGAGAGCATGGATTTTTTTGCACACAAAAAGTTTTTGCGTGGCAATATAACGTTATCAACACGTTTCGGCACATACGCGACATCATTAACCCAACTCTTTTTTAGTGAGGAGCCGTTTTAGCGGCATTTTTAAGATTCCCTTGCGCGGCGCTGCAATTTTCGACCAGCCACCGCAAGATAAATAAGGGGAAGCGGACCAACCGCAGGCGCCGGCACCACCCTTTATATCTGGTTATATATTTAGGCTGCTCTGGTTCGGCCTAATCAAAATTATTTCCCTTCTTGCGTGCTCCTCGCCTCTTCTCAACGAATGAAGTAAGAAACACTGTTCAAATTAGGCAATTTTATTCACATTCTCTTTCTTGCTATGTCTGCATATTTTTGCTTTTAACAACTGAATACGTTTCTTTTTTGGTACCTATTGCGTTTAGAAAGAACACCTATGTGAATCAGTAAAAAGCAATGGCACAGCCAGAAAATCTTTTTCAGGTGGGGCACTGGAGGAAGCGGGGCATGTTCAGCGCTGGTGAATAAAAATTTAGGGCTGCTTGAGGGAAGTCACGTGCCCAACGTACACATCCCCCTAACCTCCGCCTTTGGCAAATCCATTGCAAATATGCGTTTAAGCCGTCATTATTAACTGAGTGTTGACGGCCTTTTGCCAACTGGCTGGCTCTCGTTAGCAATGCCAGATGAGAAAATGTGCAAAACACTTCTTCAGCGACAGTGCAAGCGCTAGCCTATGCTACATTGCAGGTGGTCATTTTGTAGGATCAAGTGCCACACTTCGAGAAAAGTACACTAGAGACTGTAGATTAAGAAGATTGTTACTGTAGATTGCGTTGCGCGTTTGTTACGCAGAAGGTTATAGCGTCGGGCGGAAGTAACCTTGGTTGTGGGTGCGTTGTCATTTTTCGCCACCTCCACTCCATTTGTTGTTGTGCACGCACACGAGCCGATTGTGGATTATATGAACTTCGCAACAAGTCAGCAAGGAACACGGTTCTTCAATCCACCTGGTAAAGATAGGTGTGTTAAGGAGCTACCTAATCCTGTGTTGCAAACTGAGGTCAAAAGAGAAACATTTTGTGCAAAAGTGCCTAAAGGGCCCTTCACCGGCCCACACAGCAAGCTTCGGTAATGGACTCGAAGTTTTACGTGTCGTCTAGGGAGCGTCCCGCCGCAATTTTTTTTTCAAATCAGCACAATAGCCAAGATAGAAATATTTCAGCACCAGCAGCCCATGATTTCAGGAGGCGAGCTCCACTGCGAAGCGAGACACTCTGCCCACTTGCCTCGTCAAGCCTCTGCAAGCGAAATTCTTTCCCAGCGCTCCTCATTATATGCCTCGCCTTCATTTTTTTTCCTCCTCGCATTGATTGCGGCGCAGCCCATTGCCGCTGACGGCGTCGCGCTCGAGCGCTTGCGATTTTGTCCTTTCACGCAGCCCACAATTTTGCGCGCTGTGCACGAGGACACCTGACTAGCTGTTTAAGTCTGCGCCACGAATTCAGACAAAAACGGACCGCAGAGCACAATCCCGCGCTGCAACACTGTAGAAAATGAGAGTTTCGTTGTTTGCACGCGCGACTGCACGACGTGGGAGCAAGCAGACGAAGCGGATGTACATCTCTGTTGCTACGATGCGCAATAAAACAAACACATCCAGACGTTAAGTTTGTGTGTTTTACTACTTCTCTAATCTTTAATATGTGGTAGTAAGATGACGGCATTTAGAAGCGTGTTCTCGGCGTGCGAAGCTGAGAATAGAAATGCGTGCGCTTTCGGTGCTTGTGTTCGGCGTGCGAGGCTCAAGAGGACGGGAGTGCTCGTGGTTAGTGCGCGTGCCACGAGACAGCAGCTGCAATGACGGGGCGGATTAGCTGACAGAACGACGCAGCACGACAACCTTTAAACAGGAGCAGACCGAACGCTTGGTCACGTCCCGACTTGCCGGTTCTGTACTGCGAACTGGCCCTCGCCCAGACTTCTGCCATGGTCACTGCTCCTGCTAAGGGGGCGCTGTCTCGGCTCTCATCGCCGCTGACGTACAGCAAAGCTCAAGCCACGTAGCAGAGCTAACGCTCCGAAACCTGGGCTACGCCTTAGCGCCGCGGCCCCTGAACCTGAGCCTGGCCGCGGCTGTCCAGCTTGAACGAGGCTACATGCCGGAGCTGTACTACTGTGCTGGGACAAGTCCTTGGCTATTGGTGCTGCGCAAGGTGACAGCCAAACGGGTTCACCACCGTCGGGAGCCAAGTCTGCGAAACATCCACCAGGACGATTCAGGTCCTAAGCCGGAGCTGTCAGTGTGTCAGTGTGACGGTCGCTGCGTAGAGCGAGAGCTTGTGTTGGTTCTTAAGTATCCGCTGTGTTACTTCCATGTGCTGTGTTTTTGGTATCAAGGTCTCTGTCCCTGGGTGCTTTCTTCGTGCGTCTGGCTGACCTGCGCCCACACTCACGTCCCACAATTTCGGCGAGCCTGAAAGGATAGGCTTCACATCTTGCCAATAGCTACACCCACGGCAAGGGCCCATGGATATAGAGAGGCTACACTTGATCAGCAAGTACATGGACCATCTGGTGCCGCTCTCCGAGAGTTGGCTGGCGTGGAATGAGAGACAAAAAGGTCCTCTGCCCAGAAGCTTGTCCCCATCAGCGCATGAACATAGAGCTAGAGGAAAAACGACTACAAGTCGAGGAGCGTGTTTTCCTGCTTAAGCTCAAGCTTCAAGAACAGGTGACCAGTTCTCAAACGTGAGATAGCGGACTATCCGTGAGTAGTGACGTCTCTGTATTAGTGGTAATGGGTGGCTCTAGCCCGCACAAGGTATCGCCACCATGCAAAGAAGCGCGAGATGATCTCGACGCATATCTACAACATTTTGAGCGCGTCGAAGCATCTCAACAGTGCCTCCAAGCAAATGAGCCCTATCGCTTACTTTCTTCCTGACAGGAGAAGCTTTATCTCTCATTAGTCGACTTGACTCCGCATCTGCCTCTGACAATGAACAGCTGAAGGCTACGTTGTTGCTGCGATTTCGGTATACCGCCCAACGCTAGCGCGATACAACGTGCGATTTCGCTGACACTCGCACAAGAGGGAATCCTCACAGGACACCAAAGGATATCTCGGACAACTGACCGCATCCTCGATGAATTTTAGTGGCCAGGAGCACAGTCTGAAACCAAGCGGTGTGTGCAGTTCTGCGACGTTTGTCAGCGGACTGTTCCTGAACCTCTAGTCGGCCATGCCCACTTGCCAATCATCGAAATGACTGGCCATGCCAGTCATCGAAACCCCTTTTCCCGTGTGGGCATCGACATTCTAGGTCCTTTGTATCCAACATCTTACAAGGGCAACAGGTACATCCTTACCATGGTTGATCTTGCCACAAGGAACCTCGACGTCAACACCCTGCCCCTAAGGAGAGCAAACTGGTCGCAGATGCCATAATGGAAATGTTTTCACGAGTGGGTTTGGTACTCGAAACTATAGGGTGATCGTGGGACAGTCATGGGTCATGAAAGAGTTCAGCGGGCTACTGCCAGTTAAACAATTGCCGACAACTCCATATCAAGCAATGAAAATGGGCTAGTTGAACGTTTCTAGGGCACTTTGAAGCGCATTCTCGGTCGCATGTGCCAGGAATACCCAAAGAATTAGGAGCGTTACCTAGGGCCCCTGTTGTTTGCTTATATATAGATACCACAAAGAATTTCTGGTACTCGCCTTTCAAGCTATCATGCAGCCAATAGGTTCGCGGCCTCAAGACCATTCTGAAGAACTTGTGGAAAAACCCAAGTTTGTTTGACGTGACATATTCAGCATATGAATACAAACTGGAAATGAGAGCACGACTGCAAGGAACCTGTGACATTGCAGCTCAAGAATTTGCGAAAGCACATCTTAGCCGAAAGAGCTACTATGATCGCAAAGCGAAGAAAAGAGCATTAGCCGTTGGCTAGAAAATCCTCCCGCTTTTGCCTGCGGATTCTAGGAAACTTATGTTAACACTGAAAAGTCCTTTCAGTGTGGTAGACATGAAGAGTCCTTTAGGCTATGCTGTAGATCTTTGCCATAGAAAGTCCGTCTTCCATGTAAACATACTAAAGAAGTATGAGCAAAGAAGAGACAGTGATCCGGCACCCATGATAGCTACCGCTGTGCCAGCAGTCGAATCATTCGACAATCAAGACGCGGAGAATTCACTTCATGCTCCGCGTGTGCGAACGCAGACACGGGGAGATGTGCCCATATGTTATAGGCTAATTGGTGCCCAAGGAAACCAAATCGAGGTACTTTTTTTCGACCTATCAAGACATCTTTTCTAACCTACCAGGGAAGGCATATAGTTTACAGTGGCAGTTAAAACTAACGACTGACACGCCCATTCATGTCCGGTAATAACCAATATCATTTGTTGTGAAAAAAGTAGTCGAAAACTAGGCAGAAGAAAGCTTACATAAAATTCGACATCTGCTTATCAAGCATCGATTGTGGTTGTTAAAAAGAAGGACGGCACGATGTGCTTCTGTATTGTCTTTGCCCAACTTAAGAGTGTTATAGTTCCAGACAAAGAATCAATAGCATGTTCTGACAATGTTTGCACAACTAGCTGGGCGACAATACTTTTCGAAATTCAACTTCTCAAAAGGGTACTGGCAAGTACCCATGGCTTGCACGTCCAAGGAACAGCATTTTCCTTTGATTCGGGCCTGTACCAGTTCCGATTCATGTCGTTCGGCGTAAAAACTATGCCTCCTGTCGTCATTAGACTATTCAGAGAGGTGATTGGTGACATTCCCAACGTCTACAATAACTATCACGATGTTCTCGTGGCAACTACAACTTTAAATTCAATCCAATTCTTTATTCAACATCGTCATGAGGATGTTGGGTTCATCGACAAAAAGCCAGAGGAACATCTTCGGAGGAACATCTGATGACATTACGTCAAATCTTTCACCATTTACGTGCTTCGAATCTCACTGTCAAATCTAATGAAAGTAAAACAGGCTCCCCGATGACAAGTTTCCTTGGCGACGTTGTAGGACAAGGCATATTTAACCAATAAAGGATGCATCAGACAAAATTGTTTCTGTAAAGCGACCCAAAAACAAGAAAGAACTTCAAGCCCTCCTCGGACTCAACGGATATTATCGAGAATTCGTTCCCAACTATGCAGGGCTCGACCATCATCTCACAGAGATAACAAGGGACGGGAGTCCCAATGAACTCGACTAGCGTAACATCCAGCAGGGTGCGTTTGAGCGACTGAAGCGAACACTCTCACACCATCCTATATTGAAAACGTAATTTTGAAAAAGCTTTTGTGTTGCCGACAGACGCATCGTCACGAAGTCTGTGTGTCGTGTTTTATAAAGACAAGCGCATCATGTTTACATCTGTTCAACTCAGCATTATTGCGCAGGCTCACTAACGTTGGAATCAACAAACATGCCCTCAAAAGCTATCTTAAACGTGTTGCCTCTCCTACCCACAACGCATATATAGTTGAGCAAATAAAGCAACGGGATTCTGGGTTCACTGACACTTGGATCGATCGTATTCTCTGTGCGAACGGCACGAAACATGGTGTCAGAAGTGCGTAGCCACTCGTAATGGAATTCTTAGACTCCCAAACAGTTACGCCTGAGTGGCGATATTGCCAAACATTGGAAGCATTTTAAGCAAAAATTCAAGCTTTTCCAAGCAGCCTCGGTGCCAAGAAACAAGCCTCGGGATGACAGCATAAAGGCTGCCCTGCTGCTCAGTTTGGGAGGGGACGATGTGTAGGAAATCTATAACTTCACTTTCACTGAAGACGCCGAAAGAGTGGCCTATGTGACCATTATCCAAAAATTTGAGGAGTACTATGCAGTGCAGGTGAACGAAATACATGAGTGGTATCTATTTCGACACCGCGTCCAAGGAGACGGTGAGCCCTACGAACTATACAAGGGACCTGACGCAGCTGGCGATATCATGTAACTTCGGATGTAATGGAAAATTCAATGATCAGTGACCAAATTGTATCTGGAACGAGCGACGACCAAGTGGGTTAGAATCTGCTACGGGACAAGGTATTGACACCGGCGAAAGCTGAGCAGGTGTGCTAAATCACCGAGTTTTTAGATGCACAAAATCAATTTTGTGCACGCGAACAGCGCAATGTTGACCGTATCCAAGCAAGGTCAAAGGAAACTGGTGCATCCGAAGTATTTAAAGGCAGTAGGTTTGGCCGGGAGCATGGCTCGAGGAATTGTCCGGAGTTTGAACGCACCTGTAGACCATGCGGAGACAAGAACCATTTTTCTTTGCAATGCAAGAGCAACAGGCAAGTGGCAGAAGTCAGTGCTGACGAAGACTTCACGATTCTCGACGTATCGGCGCATACTGCCGAAAGCCATTGTGACTAGGTAGTGGAAGCATTAGCCTGCAGCAAGCACACCAACTTGAATGTGGACACCGGTGCACAAGTCAACCTTCTGCCGCATGGTATGTACCGCGCACTAGAGCCAGCGGTTCAAATAAGAGAATGGAATGGATAGCCAGATTGAAGGTCACAGTCGGCAAGACGGCGACTGAAGTCGACTTCTTTCGTGTAAATAAGGGACGCGCGATTATTGGTGTCGCAGAAAGCGAACGCCTGGGCCTCTTCGTCAGGTCGGTTGATGCAATGACCACAAAGGGAACTACCGAGTTCATGCAGCAATACGACGACGTCTGCACAAACTGTTACTGCGACAAGACGCCGTACCTACGGTCCAGATGCCTAGACGAGTACCCCTGGCACTGTTGAATCCACTGCGGGCTGAACTCGGCCGGACGCTCAAGGCAGGCATCATTGCCAAGGTTGAAGAGCCAACAGACTGGGCAAGGTCGTTAGTCGTCAAGAAGGATGGTCAGCTACGTATATGCATGAATCCTAGGAAAACTAACGAAGGTCTCAAGCGGGTGCACTTACAGATGCGTCGTCGCAATGACGTAGAAGCCGAGTTTACCGGAGTGCGATATTTTTCACGAATAGATGCCAAATCTGGATTTGTTCAAATACCGTTACATGAAGAAACATCCAGGATATGTACGTTTTCTACCCAGTTTGGCATTATCGCTTTCTCAGGCTTCTTTTCGGCATAGCGTCAGCATCCGAAGTATTTCAAAGGTATATGAATGAGATCTTTGATGGGATTTGTGGTGTATGTGTGTACGTCGACATTCTAATGTGGGGCTCTTCAAGAAAAGAGCACGACGAAAAGCTACGACCAGTCCTTCAATCTGCGCGTAAGGCAGAGATTAACATTCAATGCTTCGAAATGCGAAATCAGTGTGCGAGAAATTTCTTTTCTTGGCGATATCATAAGAAACCAACAAACACTGACACCAAGGACAACATAGGGGAAATTACTTGTGCTTAATAAATGAAATAAAGAAACGATAAATTGATGGAAATTAAAGTGGATGAAAAACAACTTGCCGCAGGTGGGAACCGAACCCACAACCTTCGCATTTTGCCTGCGATGCTCTACCAATTGAGCTAACGCGGCGCCGTTTCCCCATCCACTTTCTTGTGTATTTATGTGTCCTAGTACAACCCTGGGAGTGTCAGCCAGCACCACCGCTCACAGACCTTGGCGGCGAACGTGGAAGGTCCTTTTGGCTGCGGGCGTCACGAGAACGTGATCTTTTTTGGGTGAAGGCAACTGGTCAATAAACCGACCTATGCTACCTGAAGGCATCAATGTAGCCGGATTCTAAACCCTCGTTATGTAAAAAACGAGTAGAAAGGGGGTTAACTGAGGGGCCCGATTTTTATTAGTCACATCATAGGAAGCCAACAAACACTAACACCAAGACAACATAGGGGAAATTACTTATGCTTATTAAATGAAATAAAGGAACCATAAAAAATGGAAACAAAAGTGGATGAAAAAACAACTTGCCGCAGGTGGGAACCGAACCCACAACCTTGGCATTTAGCGTGCGATGCTCTACCAATTGAGCTACCGCGGCGCCATTACCCCATCCACTTTCTTGTGTATTTATGTGTGCTAGTAGAACCCTGGGAGTGTTAGCCAGCACGACCACTCACAGACCTTGGCGGCGAACGACGTCCTTTTTGCCGCAGGCGTCACGAGAACGTGATCTTTTTTGGGTGAAAGCAACTGGTCACAAAACCCATATATGCTACCTGAACGCATCAATGTAGCCAGATTCGAGACCCTCGTTATGTAATAAACGAGAAGGAAGGGGATTAACCGAGGGGCCCGATTTTTATTAGTCACATCATAAGAAGCCAACAAACACTGACACCAAGGACAACATAGGGGAAATTACTTGTGCTTAATAAATGAAGTAAAGAAACGATAAATTATTGGAAATTGAAGTGGATGAAGAAAGAACTTGCCGAGGGTGTGAACCGAACCCACAACCTTCGCATTTCGCGAAGGTTGTGGGTTGAGGTAGCATAGGTGCCTTCAGGTAGCATATGTGGTTTTATTGACCAGTTGCCTTCACCCGAAAAAGATAACGTTCTCGTGACGCCTGCGGCAAAAAAGACGTTCCACGTTCACCGCCAAAGTCTGTGAGTGGTGGCGCTGGCTAACACTCCCAGGGTTCTACTAGAACACATAAATACACAAGAAGTGTATGGGGAAACGGCGCCGCGGTAGCTCAATTGGTAGAGCATCGCACGCGAAATGTGAAGGTTGTGGGTTCGGTTCCCACCTGCGGCAAGTTGTTTTTCCATCTACTTTAATTTCCATTTATTTATCGTTTTTTTATTTCATTTATTCAGCACAAGTAATTTCCCCCATATTGTCCTTGGTGTCAGTGTTTGTTGGGTTCTTATGATGTGACGAATAAAAATCGGGCCCCTCGGTTGACCTCCTTTCTTCTCGTTTTCTTGGCAATGTAATTTCCGAAAACTTCGTACGGCCAAGCCCTCACTCTATCAAATCACTTCTACATGTACCGCCACCGAGGGACAAGAAAGAAGTTCATAGAATGCTAGGTGTCGTCAACTATTTCGCTAAGTTTGTACCGGCACTCACATAGAAAACAAAGTTATTCCGAGACCTGATAAGAAAAACAGTGATTTCGATTGCACGGTTAACCATGCCACAGAATGGAACCATAGCTGTGCCGTTTTAGGCAGCCAACCAGTTGTGGCTCTCTTCGATTCGATGCGTGACACTTACACAGCTTCGGATGCAACGCAAAATGACATCGGCTCAGCATTGCTACAGCGTTACGGGGACGCTTGGAAACCTGTTGTGTATGCTTCGGGAGTACTCACCGACACCCAAAAACGATATTCGCAGATTGAGAAGCAGGCATTGGCTGTGGTATATGGGTGCGAGAAATTTCACCATTTTGTGTACGAGCGCATCGTCATCTTCTAAACAGACCACCGCCCCGTGATCAATATGGCGCAAAAGGCAATTGCTGACATCCCACCGAGATTGCAGCGTGCCTTTCTATGTTTACTAAAATACCATTTCACTCGGCACTTTGTTCCAGGACAGCAATTCCTGTTGACAGACCTGCTGTCGCCTGCCTCTGTAGGAAAACCGCAAAACTATGAAGCAGAAGAAGACTTCGAGATTCCCGCCCTAAGTGTTGTGTCGTCACTTCTAAGCGATGACACTTCCAAGCGCCTATTAAAAGAACCGCGAAAAGACAGCTACTTGCATAGTATTGTCACGTACCTTCAAAAGAACCAACCTGTGCAGGGACGGCTTAAGCATTTCGAAAGTGAACTGTGAACAGTAAGCGGTGCGCTACTAAAAGGGTGCAAGGTCATGGTGCCAACAAGTGTGCGTCAAGAAATGTTGCGAAGAATCCATGAAGGCCACATGATACTAAATAAGTGCAAAGAACGTGCGCGCGTAGTTTGGTTTTCTTGGCCCGGTATGAACACTGATATCGAAAAGCTGGTAAAAAATGCTCAGTATGCCAGAAGCACGCATACAAGCAATACAGCGAACCTCTTCATATCCGCCCAGTGCCTGTGAATATCTGGTGCACGATTGGTGTTGACATCCCGATGTGCACCGCGGCGACGACGTTAGCGGCGTGCATAGAAGACCACCCTGTCCGCGGTGCAACCGCCACTAATTCCAGCAGTCCGCCGACGGCATGTGACAGGAATCCCGACTTTTACTGACGCAAAAACGTCACTGCAGGTCAAACACCTATGTCATGAGTTCGCTGGCAAATCGTGTCTTTGTGCGTATGATGCGTTGTCTAATTTTCCCGAGGTTGAGCAGTTGCAGGACACATTAGCAGCCGGTGTCATTGATAGGCTAAGCGCAATATTTGCTAGATATGGCATACCAATTGAAGTATGCGCTGACAACGGAACGCAATTCTCCAGCCGCGAGTTTCTGCTTTTCTAAAGAAAATGATTTCCAGCATGTTACTTTGAGCCAGCGGTTTCCAAGCTCAAATGGCTTGGCCAACAAAGGGGTTCAGGTGGTTAAAAGAATCGTAAAAAAAATCGGCCGAAGGAAGAGACGACTTCTGCCTTGGATTGCTCAGTTACAGGTCATGTCTCCTGGAAAACGGCAGATCGCCAGGTGAACTGCTATTTCGTCGATGGCTTCGAACGCCATGGCCGAATTTTGCGGAGGAGCCCAGCACGTCTGTGCGGAAGCATCGACAAAGGGAATACCCGAAACGCTCCCTGGCTCCTTTGCAGAAAGGACAGGTAGTGCGGGTGCACGGAGATTAATGGGATACAAAAGCCAGAGTGGTGCGAGCGATGCAACCAGAGTCCTATCGAGTAGAGGCAGAAGACGGCAAAATGCTGCGTCGAAACCGGCAGTACCTTCTTGCGACAGCCACACCATTCAGCATGGTGTCTTCCACCAAACATTTTACGGATGACGAAAGCGACAATGACGGCATTGTAAACCAACATACGTCTTCCATCGGAGGCGCAGGTGATATCGAATGAGACAAGTCCGCTTTTGTAGAGATTAACACAGCGAAGAAGACCGCAGAGCACCTCCAATACGGCGGCAAGATTAAGCAATGTTCTTAGTCCCTCGCAGTGTGTTTGATAACATTTTCACTTTGGTGTTGGTACAGAAAAGAGGATGTATCGTGTTTTATATAGACATACGGATCGTGTTAACATCTTTTCACCGCAGCGTCATTGCGCATGCCCACTAATGATGGAATCAACAAACATGCCCTCGAAAGCTATCTTAAACGTGTTCCCTCTCCTACTCACAACGCATAAATGGTTGAGCAAATAAAGCAAAGGGATTCTGCGTTGACTGACACTTGGCCCAATCGTAATGTTTACACGAACGGCACGAAACAATCTGGGAGCCGCTTTGCTACAAGAACGCAATGGACACTTGCATCCGGTGTCTTACGCCAGCAGAAAACTGCTACCACGCGAAGCAGCTTATTTGACCACTGCTAGAAGATGCCTCGCCAGTGTGTGGGGTTTGCAAACCTTTCATATATACCTTATACGATCGACCTTTTATGTTGCAGTATAACCATCAACAACTCAGATATATCAATTCTGCACGATAGGACAACGCTAAATACTACGCTGGATTTTACTACTGATTGACTGCGACTCCCGCGTCATATATATCATGGATCCGATAATGTTGGTGCAGACTATCTAAGCCCCCTATCTAGTGCCACTGAGTAGTTTCTTTACTGCTACATATGCTAAGTGCGTGGTGTCAAATCACACGGACGCCCAGACTGTTGAACTCGTCACTCATTCTGTGTTATGTAATATTTGAGTGTATCCGCCCTTAGAAGCTTGTGTTTAGCGTGCGGGGCAGAATAGTGCGTTAGTGCGCGTGGTTGTTGCGCGTGCCGCGACACAGCAGCTGCAACGAGGGGGTGGACCAGCTGACAGAACGACACACCACGGCGAGGTTTAGATTGTAGCGGACCGACCGATGGGCCACATTCCAACGTCCCGGGGTACAGTACTGCGAACTTGGACTCACCCCGGCTCCTACCATCGTCCATGCTCCTGCTGATCGGTGCGCTGTCTCGGCTGTCACCACGACTGCTGTGCTGCCACGGTCTAGCCACGTCCCAGAGCTAACGCCACGGAACTGGGGCTACGTTCTAGCGCCGCGTCCTCTGAGCCTGAGCATGGCTGCTGCTGTCAATGTTGAACCAGGCTATTTGCCGAAGCAGTGCTCCTGAGCCGGGCCAGGTCCTTGGCTAGTGGTGCGTTGCAAGCCGTCGACCAACCCACTTCCCCGCCGTCTGTGGCCAATTCCGCCAAGCCATCGCCACGAATTCTCAGCTGCTAAGCCGGAACTGTGAGTGTGTCAGTGTAAAGGTCGCTGCGTAGAACGAGAGCTTATGTTTGTTTTTAAGTATCGCCTGTGTTGCTTCCATGTATAATTTTTTTTGTATAAAGGTCTCTTTGCGTGTCTGGGTGCTACCTTCGTGCGTCTGGCTGACCGGCGCCCACATTCAAGTCCAACATTCGTCTATTCTAGCAACATATTGCAGGAATAACAGATGTTGCCTTAAATAAGTCTCGAAGTTACCTGTTACCACGAGTGACGTCACAGCGTTCATACGTGTACGTAGGCGCATTAGCATGTGTACGTCATCCTGCGGCTCAGAGCGCGGCGCCCGCGAGAAGAACGGAAATTAGCATACGGTTTGAAATTTCATATATTTGCGCGGTGCGTAGCGGTTTAATATTTTGCAGGCACACTCGTTATGACGCATTCTATTCTCTGCGCTTGTCAACTGAAAATCACCAGCCCTGGAGAGGGGCCTTTAAACATCGAGTTTTTGGCAGCTACTACTCTATATTGAAACTAATTAATCACATGTGTGTGGCAGCAGATGATCGTAAATTATGGGCTAAAAGTCAGTCATTCCCAAAGAAGAAAGGCGCATATTCTGCTAAAAGAAAGTTTGGAAGTGCTTGGAGGCGAAAACTCAAAATCCCTGAGTGCGTGAAGATGACTGACGAACGAAAATAGTAAATGCTCAATTCGCGGCTGTCCAAGTTCTGCGGTCGCTTTCAGCACAGAGACGTTTGTTCAATATGTGAGAACCCACCGTGGTTGCTCAGTGGCTAAGGTGTTGGGCTGCTGAGCACGAGGTCGCGGTGTCGAATCCCGGCCATGGCGGCCGAATTTCGGTGGGGGCGAAAACACCCGTGTACTTAGATTTAGGTGCACGTTAAACATCCCCAGGTGGTCGAAATTTCAGGAGTCCCACACTACGGCGTGCCTCATAATCAGAAAGTGCTTTTGGTACGTAAAACCCCATAATTTGTTTCAATGTGTGAGAGGCTCAATCTTGAATCCTGTAACCTAGAGATAAGCATGTGTGGTTGTTGTTGTACCTCTTAGAATGATCGACTCTTACAATTTGAGACTTTTAGAATTCATTTTCATGAGGCATGAAATATAGCTATAGGCATGAAATTTAGCCGAAATATTTCGAGTTCTTCGAGCTTGCTACAGTTGATGCTGCATTTTAACCAGGAAGGTTTCGTTCTTAAATGTACGCTACCTAAACATAGTTCCGAAGCAAATATATTATGCGTGTTGGGTGCAGTATGTGCGTTGGCATAATAGCGGCATCTGGTGTGCATAGCAAATCACTATAAAGCGATGGCTTGGAGAATGTCGTTGCTGTCTTTAAGACTTCGCAAGTGAACACTACGTTCATTATTTAGCATGGAAATGGGCTACACACATTCAACACAGAAAACAGGCCGTGGTTTGCGAGCTGCCTGTAGGCCCTCTTGTGGCCCTTATTCTGCCAAAGAATGCGCTTTCGGTGCCTCTTTGAGCACCGAAAACCAATATATTTAGTACCTAGAAATCCGCCCTATGGTTATAGGTTACTTTTCCAAATCTCCGTTCTTCTTACATTAAGGGAAGGCCATGAAATGCAAAATGAGATAAACGCGAAGGTAACAGTTTATCGCCTGCTGTATTTTAAGAACACACTGATGAGTTTATAGACTCTGAATCATTATTTCAGGCTGCGAAGAAAACTATACACAGAACAAAACTAACAGCAGGAAATCTTACAGTCGGTAGAGGTGGCAGGAACATGATCGAGGATGACACGAGGCCTTCGGATGGTAGACTTAGGCTCACATTGCACTGATGTGTAGCATAACAGTCGTTGACGTATTTGCATTTGTCGTCAGGGTAAAACATAATCCTTTCTGAGCATGCATTCCATCGCAGTTGTGGCTTCTGGAAATAAAAAAAAGTTAGTTGAATGATGTCACATTGTAAATTACAGACACGTTGTAAACTCCATGCCTCTCGGTGCCTATTTACGCATTGCGGCTATGCGAAAAAGAACTGCGTAAGGCAATCGAATAAAAGAATGCTTCAGTTAATGTGACGCATAGCACAAAGTAATGACAATTACAAATAGATGTGGTAAATATGACTGCGCTATTATAAATTACCAAACATTTTGCTCCTTAAAGATGAGCGCTGCGGTAGAATATTGTGCAGCGTAAAGCGCTTGTATTACCTAAACATTAGGAATATTTTGCATCACATATAAACGTTAAACGCAGCATATAAATCGCCGTCACGGTATTTATTCATATTTTTAAATATTTTCTTAAGAACAGGCGTTGTATTCGGGAAGTCTTAAGAGCCTGTTGCAACAAACAACTAAGTTGTCTCGAGGACAATATCTCGTATAAGAAAGTTTCCTCTCTAATACGGAAGAGAGCATACGAGATATAAAAAATACTTGACTGCTGGTTTCCACTTATATTGTAACGCTTTCAATCGAAATTGAAAAAAAAAAGAAAGCACATTGGCTGCAAGATAAGCGGCTCGGAGTGTTGCAGCATATACTTGGGAATGTGGCGGCTTCATTGTTCGCAAGGCGAATGCTGACCTGGCTACCTCATTTAAATTGCACTCTAAGGCCTAACGCTTTCCAAGCGCCGCACTTAATAGCCATTTCCCTCGGCAAGCGTCGGGGGCGTTGGCGGCGTAACCGAGCGAACGAGCACAACAGCGAAAGGATGAAACACAAGCATAATCGCGCCTGGTGCCACGTGTGACGTTCTGCGACGACCCCTGCGAGATGGCGCCTGAGTGTCACCCGTTTACTCTTCATTCGGTAACTGCTTTTCATCGGCTAGCAAACCTTAAACGTCCTTCCTCGACGCACGACCCGCTTCTATATGTTTTTATCGATAGTTCTATCCGTTGGCTGTTTCCACCAAAACATTTTGTCATCTGATTGTATGCGTGACGAGAATTGTGTAGTACTATCTGGAAGCCACGCGGGCACCAGCGATTACTCTGGAACATCAGACGAGTCATGAATAAAAACCGTCGAGCTTGACCCGGAAATCACATTTTCCATGATTGCCAACACTGCTCGCCGCTATCGTGGGTGCTTGAGTGTTACTTGTTTTGCGACGCTTCGCTCCGTTTGCAACGTGCCACAAGACAGATCATCCGCGCCAGCCAATACATTGCGAACTGAATATACGAATATAGCTGCGCTCATATTTCACATTCGTGACTATCGTAATCGTGTGTGAATGTTTTTTTTTTTTTTGCTATGGTGGCTGCTTTGGATCAGATGTGTTAACTCCATACGCTCACTTCTTTCCCATTCCTAGCTCTAGTATATTTCGCCCCTTCGCCTGTCTTCATCACACTACATACGTCAGAGGGTTTTATTTTTTGCTATCATGCAATGAATTTCTCTCTCGCTTCCAATCTCGATAGACAAGCGTGCTTCACGATATGCTTGAAGACACAGCTATATAGGCGCAAAGCAGGCAGTGACTGAATGCCTTCAATGGTGATAGCCATCTCACGGATCACACAACAATCTTCGCACTTAGTTCTCTTTGATGGCTGGCGGTTTCTTTGAAAATAATACTTAGGCGAAAAAAACACATGTGTCCATGCGGCGTTCCGATTGACCAGATTTACAATAGTAAGACAGGTCTTCCTATAATGTCCAACGGCCTTTCCATTGAAGTGATGGCGTAATAAGGGAACATTTTTGAGCTCGGCGGACGTGCGTCGAGACAACTAGATACGTATTGCGCTTTGCGCAAGCTTCATGGAGAAGAAGCGTCAAGCATCGAAAGGCTGTGTGTAAGAGCGAAATGAGAAGCACTACACCGGCCTATCAAAGCTTCGTAAGGCCATGCGCGACACGGAAATGGCGGATGCGATGAGTCATTTGTGTCACTCTCTGCATATTTCCCGAAATAAAGTTTGACAATTCAAGCAGTTAATGAGTGTGCACGACAGTAAGCAGGCAGACTTATTCTGCCAACAATAACAAAACAGACGTTTGAAAGAGGGTATGTCACTTGTCGTCAGTAAATGAACATGTCGCTAGCACGCACATTTATAAAGAGATAACTATACAGTGTATAAGGTTGTCTCATTTTTTCCCTACACTGGGTAGCAAAATGACTTAACATAGAAGCAATGCAGGGTGCTACACAGAAAAATCTAATGATGGTTGCTTACCTCATAAAGGGTGCCATCTCGATCGCGGAATTGGCAGTAAGATTGAGGGAACTCCTTGTGTCCCTTGCGTCCGTGCTCGTAAAACACCCCATAACGAAAACGTGACCATTCACCGACGAAAGCGTAGGCTGAAATGCAGCAAAGCCGGGGACTGTTCACCAGTAAAACAATAAGTCTCTGAAAGCTCTATAGATATTATGCATTGAGGACAACTGAGGTGTGAGCGCGGCATCAGCTGCATTTACCCTAAAAATAAAAACGCATTTGAACACATATCAGAACAAAAATAAAAGAATGCCTGAAAGAGGAGATTTTCTGAATGATTCAGTCAAAGCCATATGTAGCATTTATTACCCTAGAAATTCTGCGACTGGAGGCGTCGATTCATTTCGAAGGTGTAATTGATGCAGTTCACAAAGATATCATTTTTGCAAAGGTCCTTAATTTGGCCGTTATAGACGAACTGCTCGCGCTAATAGCAATTTAGTTATGGGCGCCGAATACGGCTGATTACGGCTCGTCTAGCACAGGTTGTTCCCTTGCGCAAATCGGGGCTAGAATTGCAGTTACCAAATACCGGCCTTTGTCTACCCCTGCGCTGCCGCAAAAACGTGATTGTGTGTTGCAGTCTCTGTTGCCTGCTAGTACTAATGTGATGCAGCAGTTATCGCGACGTTTATTACGCGTCGGAGATGCAGCGAACCGACTACGGCCAAAGAACGCATCACACAAGAGCCAGCCCCACAAGCGATGATGAAGAAGAACACCATATGAAACCCTAATGATGATGATCATGTACAGATGACAAAGTATAGCTTATAAATGCCCACACTAATGTCCTCTCGCGCGAGAGCGGCCATCCTGCCCGCAATTCAAAGCGGGGGCGAACGCCTCGTCAACGGCTTCATACGGGAAACGTGGACAACCTCAGCAGCGCGGCAGCGGCGGTCATTTGGAACAATACCTGGTGTTACGCGATAGTTAACCGGCGAGGTCTGCTCCAAGACTTTGTAGGGGCCAATGAATAGAAGCTGAAACTTGTCACACAAGCCAGGAGCACGAACTGGTGTACAGAGTAGTACTTCCTCGCCAGGGCAGAAGCACACGACGCGGTGAGAGGCGTCGTAATGCTGCTTGCGGCCCTGTTGCCATGCTTCGGTGTTGATGCGGGCGAGCTGGCGACAACGCAGAATGCGGGACACATATTCTTCACAGGAGGATGGGCATCGATCGACATTTGGCGCGAAGAAAGAGACGTCAAGGCAGGAAGAGGGTGAACGACCATAGACAATGTTAAATTGCAAGTAACCGGTCGTGCGTTGAACGACGGTGTTGTATGCAAAAGTCTCGAACGGTAAAATTGCGTCCCAGTTTCTGTGATCTGGCTCGATGTACATAGCTAGCATGTCGGACAGCGTGCGATGAAATGGCTCTGTTAGGCCGTTGGTTTGCGGATGGTAACTGAAGGTAGTCTCGTGGGTGGTTCCGGAGGCTCTGAGTACTTCGTCTGCTAGTTGCGAGAGGAATGCTTTTCCACAGTCGCTCAGGAGGACGCGAGGAGCACCGTCACGCAGCAATAAGGCTTGAAGTACGAATCCAGCAACTTCAGACGCTGAGGCAGAACTCACACAAGCTGTTTCGGCGTAGCGTGTCAAGTGGTCAACGGCTATCACAATCCATCGTTTACCGGTGAGAGTCACAGGAACACGACCATACAGGTCAATGCCAACGACTTCAAATGGTTGCGACGGACACGGAACCGGTTGCAGTTGTCCGCTTGGAGCTGATGTAGGGAGCTTTTGACGCTGACATAGGGCGCAGGAAGCCACATACCTCGCTACACTGGCGGACAAGCCAGGCCAGTAGAAGCGACTTTTGATGCAGTCATAGGTTTTCTGGAAACCAAGAGCAGTCATGTCGTCGTGAAAAACCTGCAGGACATGACAACGTAGAGAGCGTGGTAGGACAGGAGCCCAGCGTTGACCGTCAGGGTGATAGACATGACGGTACAGGACGCAGTTGTCAATCTTAAATTGCTTCAGCTATCGACGAAGGTGGGCGTTAGGCGGGCGCGAAGCACCTTGAAGGTGGTCTATGATGTGCCGAGAGTAAGAGTCGGCCAATTGCTGAGATTTAAAGAATCCGTTGTCATGTGTAGGCAACTCCTCTACAGTGGCCAACGAGAAAGCATGTGAAGAGGGGTCGTGCGAAAGCTTGTCACGGATGGTAGTTGGAGGTCCATTTCATTGTGTCATAGGAAGCGGACAGCGAGAAAGAGCGTCTGCATCCTGGTGTTTTTTTCCGCACTTGTAGGTAATAGTAAAGTCGTATTTTTGCAGACGAAGGATCCAGCGACCAAGTGGTCCAGACAAGTTGTTCAGTGTCGAAAGCCAGCATAATGCATGATGGTCTGTAACTATGGTGAAATGGCGGCCGTGAAGATAAGGTCGAAACTTCTGCGCAGACCAAACGATAGCTAGGCATCCCTGCTCCGTGATGGTGTGATTCTTTTCAGCGTTTGGGAGAACGCGACTTTCGTACGCGACGACCCTCTCACCTAAAGTGTCGTCTCGCTGCAGAAGAAAGCCACCAATGCCGTGACCACTAGCATCCGTATGCAGGAGGGTAGGAGTAGCTTCATCAAAATGGCGAAGTACTGGTTCTTATGTGAGAGCGCGTTTCAGATGGGCGAACGCTGATTCACATGCGGGAGACCACACAAAGAGAACATTAAAACCCAGTAATTTGTGCAGAGGTGACGCTATCGAGGCGAAGTCTCGTATTAATCGACAAAAATAGGAAGCGAGTCCTAAGAAACTGCACAAATCTTTGGGCTTTTCGGGACTAGCGAAGTGCCGAACTGCCGAAACCATGTCAGGATCTGGACGAATGCCGTCTTTGCTCACAATGTGACCTAATACCTTGATCGTCTTGCTAGCAAAATGGCATTTCTTGGTGTTTAGCTGAAGTCCAGCGTTGGCAAGGCACGTGAGAACTTCATGCAGACGTTTCAGGTGCTGAGAGAAGGTTGACGAGAAAACAACAATATCGTCCAGATAGCAAAAGCAAGTCTTCCACTTCAGGCCACGAAGAACGGTGTCAATCATGCGCTCGAACGTTGCGGGCGCATTGCAGAGGCCGAAAGGCATGACGTTAAACTCGTAGAGCCCATCTGGTGTCGAAAACGCTGGTTTCTCTTTATCGTCCTCATGCATAGGTATCTGCCCGTAGCCGGAACGCAGATCGAGACTTGAGAAGTACTCGGCACCCTGCAGGGAATCCAAGGCATTGTCTACTTGCGGCATAGGATATACGTCCTTGCGTGTGACCTTGTTAGGTGCTCGGTAGTCGATACTAAATGGAACAGAGCCGTCTTTTTTACGAACCAAAACAAAAGGGGATGACCAAGGGCTAGCAGAGGGGCGTATTAGGTTCCGTTGGAGCATGTCGATGACGTTCTCGTCAATGACTTTCCTCTCGGCTAGCGATACGCAATACGGTCTAGGGCACACGATGCATGTGCCATCTGTCTCTATCTGATACGTCGTAATGGAAGTTTTTCCCAACGAAGATGAATGCGCATCAAACGAAGATTCATGTTTTTGGAGCAAAGCAAGCAACTGTTGTGACTGGCAAGGTGTCAGGTCGGAACTGATGGCAGCTGCAAGAGGTCAAGGAGATGCGGCCTGTCCAGTACAAGGAGTTTCAGAGGAAGCTGTTTCAAAGGACTCGGATTCAGTGGCGCAAGCCAATGTTAGTGCCTTTAGGTATGAGAATCTTTTCGGATGTGGGGTTTGCAGCGCAGAGAAGTGCAGAGCCATGATCAAATGGAACCAACCCTGATGCAAAGACTATGCCTCTTGCGAGACTGCTTGCAGAAGGTAATACGAGCATGTCGCCGTAGTCAATGACATCAGGCGTGATAGTAACAGTGCTTTGATCGCGAGGTGGTAGCGCGGCATCTTCTGCAGCAAGCAAGTGAAGTGGTGCGTCATCTGCATGATGTGAATAAGTCGTGTTGGTCCTGTGGAAAACGCGTTGCCCACAGCAGATGGAGGCGGAGGCCGTAGAAAGAAAATCCCAACCCAATATGAGCTGCTGGGCACACGAACTTAGCACTGCAAAGTGCACGTAATGCAGCAGTCCGTCAATGCAAATGCGAAAAGTGCGCATGGCGGTAGGTCGAATGGCGGCCCCTTGAGCAGCGAGTAACGTAGGTCCATCATAGGGGGTCGTAACTTTCCGGAGTCGCGAACACAGTCCACAGTGAATAACCGAAACACTAGCACCAGCATCAAAGCATCAAAGCTTCGACTTGTACACCTTCTACTACAACCAATATATTGCACGAATGCGATGGAGATATTTCTGTCCTGTCGTTTGATGCAGCTTTTCCTGCAAAAGCTGCATAATTTAGTTTTCCGGACGACGCTCGGCGAATTGAGAAGCAGGCCGAAGTGGAGACGTAGAGCGGCGAAGGGGTGACGGCGAGCGCCGTTTCGCAGGACGATACGTCGGAACCGTATCGGATGCTACAGTAGGGGACGGAGAGCGGCCGCGCGGTGGAGCATAAGGACGGCGTGTGTCATGCAGGCTCCCTAGACGTTGGAATCTAGCTCCGGGCGAAAAGTCATCCCGTTCGTATTAGTCATATCCGCGATGGTCGTCTTGCTGGCGCTTGCGGCAAAAACGTGCTATATGGCCACGATAGCCGCAGTAGTAGCAGATGGGTCGCGGAGGACGCCACTACGGATAGCAGGGTTGGGTAGGTGCGCTGGTAGTCATGGAAGCCATGTGGACCGGCGTTGGTTTTTGAGGCATCGGTGGAACGATGACTGGAGTAACGGCGGCTAGTTGTGCGTACATTGGTGGGGCCCGAGGGGTTAGAGGGTCCATGTAGGCTGCACCAGCCATGAATGCCAATTCATCCTTGACAACGCTTCGCAGATTGGTATCCGATACATAAGAAGGCATAGGCCCTGCGGCGAAGCCTAGATATTGTAGCTCTTCACGAATTATTGCGCGGATCATTGCTCGTAACGTGGGGTCGTCGGCGGTAGTGGTTGCAGTGGTGTCTGGCTACAACCGTACTGACTCGAGTTCGTCGAGGAGCTGGCAAGTAGCGACGATATCAGCGGCGGTAAAGGGGTTCTTGATGGCTAAGGCATTGAAAGCGACAGCTCCCATGCCTTTGAGGATATGGCGAACCCTGTCTGATTCGGTCATGGCTCTGTTCACGCGTCGACAAAGAGCAAGTACATCCTCGATGTACGACGTATAAGATTCCCCGAGTTGTTGCTTGCGAGTGTTGAGCGTCTTTTTGCGAGGGCGGAACGAACAGCCGTTGTGCCGAAGAATTGGCGGAGCTGCTGTTTGAAAGCACTCCAGTTCATGAAATCAATCTCATGGTTGAAAAACCAAGTGTTCGCTACTCCAGTGAGATAAAAGGTGACGTGACGTAGCTCGGGCGCGTCGTCCGAACGGTTAGCCGAACTCGCTCGGTCATAGTCCTCCAACCAATCCTCGACGTCTAAACCGCGAAGTCCAGCAATTAGATGGGGATCACGCTGGTGCCCACTGATAATCCAATAGGGAGAGGCTGGGGTAGCTGAAGCCGAGTTAGTTGAAGTAGAACTGCCCGTTGGCTCGTCCTGCGACATACTGGCGGACAGCTGGCACAATCGGCGACCTGATCGAAGCTTCAGGAGGTTCAGCGGGAAGTCAGAGGACGGAGGACCGTAAAGCACACTCCACCACTTGTGATGCAGCAGTTATCCCGACGTTTATTATGCGTCGGAGATGCGGCGAACCGACCACGCCCAAAGCAGGGATCACACAAGGGTGAGCCCCACAAGCGATGATGAAGAACTCCATATGAACCCCACATGATGATGATCATGTATAGATGACAAAGTATAGCTTATAAATGCCCACACTTAGAACATTTTGATAAATTAAGAGCATGGCATTATCTTAGGGCGCTTCGCAACAGCGAGAAGGGTATTTATGACTCATGCTTCCAGTCTGGTGCATAGTACGGGCCAATTAGACGCTCTATACATTGACCTAGGTAAAACATTTGTTGTAGCTTCCCATCAGCTCCTCATACAAAGCTAACGCAAATGGAGTACCATCTTCCCCCACTGCCCTGGTATTGAACTGCCTAAGTAATACATCGTGCTTCGTTGGTAATGATCGACAAAGTTCTGTTGGCTATGACGTCACTAATCCTTCGCCTTCTTTGCTCTCTTGAGCGCGCACGCGACGTAACGCTACTGCCAATGGCAATTCAGGTGCGGTATCGCTGCTACGGATGCCGACTCTTTCTTTTAATGGGCCATTTTGTGCCCTCCCTTCAGAAAGACTTTCTAAATGCAAATTGTCTTCAAGTTTCATCTTTGTCTACTTCCATCTATCTGAAGCCTCGAGAGGACCTATTGTAGGTCTTCTTAGTGGCTGTACTCTTCACCTTCGTAAACCGTCCCTGGCAGTGCGTCTTGGATGCCCAAGGGGAGAAGTAACAGCTCTACCCCGGAGAAAAATGAAGAACATTTATCTTTACTGACGAAGTCGAGAGGATAGGTTCACGCGACCAGGCCATACGAGCAAAAAACAAAGACATCTCCTCGGGCGAAGCGGAAAGCTTCATGGAAAGAAGTTCGATCGCTGATCGACAGCGTCTGCGCGCGCTTTCCAGCATGAAGGGGTAGGTGTTGGATGGAACGTACTTTAGCGTCTTAGATGATTACGAGGTGCGGTTGTTTTAAATCAACCCTTTGTAAGTCACCCCCCGCAGACTGCGGCACCACCTTTTACCACACATGGCTTACGTACCGAAAACGCAAACGGGCTGGAGTACGGAATGAGTTACTTTGGCTCATTTTCTCTTGCTCCTGTGGTCGGTTTCGAGCCAAGAGCAGTGCCAAGTAGGGCAGGGAGGTTTCAAAGGGAAGTTTGCCCAGAATGCATGGTGCTACAGCGGTAGCGGGTCAGGCGACCTCTCGTAGCGAGAAATGCAGTACCATCTCAAGACTGCTCGCCAGCGCTTCCAGCAGCTGCAACTTGTGCTACAATCAGCAAAGATAAAGCGAGTGAAGGAGCTTTGCAGGAAGGTCAGAAAATCGGGGAAGATGCACCAAGAGTGTATAGCAATAGCGTGCGCAGCGCAGAACAGCTTTACAAGGGTTCTGCGACGCGTGTCCGAAACACTCACAGCGAAAGCACCAAAGGTATAATCAACGCGAAGCAAGGCAACTGCTTCGTTCCATTGCGAAAAAAAAAATGCTCAGGTAGTTTGCCCACTGCATGCAAGCTCAAGAAATCACTTTTGTTCCGTTGCAGCCATTGCGCGCAATAAGTTCGACACCACATTTCAAAGGCATCATCCTGTGCATGCCAACTAGAGCGCACGCGAAGAAATAATTTGCTTCGTGCCATCGGACAAGAGGTCCCGAAACAAGAAATCGAGCTCCTTGGTATACTTTGTGGCGCAAACTACATTTCTTGAAAAGGGACAGTAGAAAGGAAGACAGTGAAGCGCCAAACTACCAACTGTTTAATGATAACCTGAACAAAAGTATAGCAGAAAAGACAACTTCCGCTTATGCGCAGGGAGCCAAGGTGTGACAGAACAACATGGTCATGATAACATACTTTGGATAAAGCACACTTCTGCGGAATATAATACGATAGATATATCGCTGACACGATCAGGCCCTTTCGTTTTAATATAAAACGCTTCCAACAACTCCCTTGCAGTTTGGTCCTTACTTTTGCCAAGAATCAATACTTGTTCAAAGCATGGCGTACAACGACAGGCTTTAGAGTGCGCAGGAAGATGCGTCTTGTCACACTTGCCGATACTACGATAATAGGAAATCCTACGATGACTAGGAAATACTACGATACCAGGAAATCTAAGCATCAACTTGCCCAGGAAGAAGTCCTTTTGGAAGAAATCGATCCCAAAGCGCGCAGGTTATCCAACAACCTTAAAGGTAGTATCTGGAGCTAGGAAAGCGCGCGTGGGTTATGTTCCTCGTCTGGTAACACTGTGCGCCTCGGAAATGGTTTCGTTGCGTTCCCTATATTTGACGGTATTCTTTCCATTCAAATTAGACAGGTAGACTGCTAACACCGATCCAAAGCAGATTTATATTACTGTCACTAGAACTTGTCACTAGAGCTCTGCATTGACTTGTATTCAAAAGGGGATCAAGGCCTCAAGGAACAGAAATTGGCACATCGTGAGTGACGAACAAAAACAATGCGTGGTTACCCTGCTTGGCTCTAGGTATGTTTCAATTTGTTGCTACGTGGTATGCGCGTGTGTGCTTAGAACAAGTCGTTATAGCGCGGGTATACTTGGGCTGAATGTGTTTCACTTAGACTACAAAACTCTGCACTGTGCGGCTCCTAGCAGTGGCCTGGCCTGAACGGATGTTCAACAGTGCACGGGCACTCCTAACTTGCTCATGAGGTAAGCCATTGTAACTTTATTTGTTTGGTTACCATAGCGTACGTGTCAAAACAAAATGTGGTAAGCTGGCGTCGCGAACAGAAATATTGTTACAAAGGGTCAGCCCGGAACATCTTAGCGCCAAAATTACGTGTGAGTGGGAAAACAGACAACGCATCTTTTCATATTGATCTCCATGGTAAGGCGATCGGCTCAATCGCGATAGAAATTCTCTGTGTAACACTTATAGCCTCTTGCTCGGGCGTTAGAAACGTAGATCGAGGTGCTTTTGTTCATTCAGTTGCACATATAACTTGTATTCACGCTTGGACTGGCTTGAGCTTGTATCCAATCTTGTAAAGGTTCGAGCTAATAGAAGTGGTTCACGAAGTGTGATAGTTTCTTGCTTGCATGCACTTTATTATTGTAGTTATCCAAAGAGTGTTAGCTCTTGTGTCTTTGCTTGGTGCAACTGCTTTCCGTGCAGCAAGACGTTTTCCTTCGAATGTTGTCTGGGCAGCCGAGGAATTCGCATCAGTAAGTTTGGTGTAAATCTTGTGTACCAGTTGCAAAAAACAGCAGATACCAGAGAAGTGAATGCAGTCATAATAAAGTGTATTTTGCAAATACCTTAGTTGAATAGCTAAAGCTGGCATTTGAACGGAATTAATTTTCGTAAATTGTAGAATAATTCATGCTGAAAGATCTAGAACGATATCACTGACAATGCGTACACATTCCAACTGAAATAAAAATAAATATGGCACCCAATGCTAGAACGATTAGGATGCCATTTTGTAGTAGAATGAATCCTCTGTACTCATGTAGGTATGGAATACTTCATATTCATACTACTAAATACCTGCAAATGGGTCCCGACGGTAATCATTATAGCTGCGTTATTTCCACATTTTTAATGCGAGAGTATTACTTGGCTGATTGTGCGGCCTCTTCCGTCATCAGATAATTGTGTTAGAGAGCTGTGGCAGAAAAGCGGCACGCAAGTTACGTTAAAACAAAAGTGGCAATATTGAGGATTAGATCCTCTGTCGCACCATCGCGGCTACCGGTTCGTAAGGGAGCGCGCTAACTACCGCACCAGAGTTTGTTGCAAAATGTCACAGTAATAAATATCTTCGAGGCTGGGCACGTCATCGACCTCTGACTGGCACCCGGTTCTCTAGAGGGCGCACGGCGTAGTGCGAGAGCATGGCGGATCGTGCAGCATGCCTCGTCGCATGCCTCAACTTCTGTTCTCTACCGAAACTCGTAGGTGACGTGGTGCATGATGTCAACATCAACAGAGGTGACATACTTTGCCTCGGGGGCACACATGGATGAGACCGCATGACAGCATAAAGATCACGCGATATTGTCACGTGGTAGTGATGGTTGAGGACACTGCAAGAAAACTATGAATGGCGAAACTAACAATAGTGGGCGAACCTGCGCCAGAAAAACAGGCTACAAATGCTCAACGAAAATGGCGAACAAAGTCGGCGATCGTCGAAAATCTGACCAGTGGGCCAAGCGCGTCGGCTTTTACATAGCAGTTGTCGAATGTTCCAGAGTAATCGCTGGGACCCGCGTCCCTTCCACAAAGTTCTACATTATTCGCGTCGCGCACACACGTAATCAGATTACACAACGTTCGGAGATAGACAGCGGATGGAACCATCGATAACATTCCAGAAATTTCCGATACATGCAGGCGTGTCCTGCGTTGTACGATAACATTTTTAGGCAGTGAAACGGGGTCGCCTGATAAAAATAGGCAAGTACACGTGTCAATACCCCCCCTCCTAAAAAGCATCGACCCGACGCTACAAACAAACGAAAGTAATAAAAAACAACACCAGTAGCAAAGAAAACAACAAAATAAGGAAGTTTGTCAGCATGCACAAAAACGTTTGAGACGCACCACGTGGACCACTTCAGATTGTGCGCAGCGCCGCAGCGACTGCGAAATGCCGTCTGGCACGACCTGATAGTCCAGCGCGCCAATACTTCGGATGACCTTGTAGGGTCCGAAATAGCGTCGCAATAGTTTCTCAATGAGTCCTCGTCGGCGTATCGGGGTCCATACCCAAACACGGTCGCCGGGCTGGTACTCGACGTAGTGTCGTCCAAGGTTGTAGTGTCGGCTGGCGGTCCTCTGCTGATTCTTGATCCGCAGGCGGGCTAGCTGGCGGGCTTCTTTCGCGCGCTGGTAATAAGAGGCGACGTCAAGATTCTGCCGTCCTGCCGTGAACCAGCTTCAACGGCAAGATCTGTGTTGTTTCTTGCACCGCTGTGTTGTAAGCAAAGGTTACGTCCGGCAGGACGGAATCCCAGGCCTTGCGTTCGACGTGGATGTACATTGCTAGCCTGTCGGCGAGGGTCTTGTTCAGGCGCTCCGCGAGACCATTCGCCTGCGGGTGGCGGGCAGTTGTCGTCCTGTGGCTTGTCAGGCTGTATTGCAGAATGGTTTGGGTGAGCTCTGCAGTAAAGGCCGTTCCTCTGTCGGTGATGAGGACTTCTGGGGCATCATGTCGCAGCAGAATGTTCTCGACGAAAAATTTCGCCACTTCGGTGGCGCTGCCTTTCGGAAGAGCTTTAGTTTCAGCGAAGCGGGTGAGATAGTCCGTCGCCACGACGATCCACTTATTTCCGGATGGTGACGTCGGAACCGGTGCCAACAAATCCATTTCGATCTGTTGAAATCGTCGGTAACGCGGTTCGATCGGCGGTAGCAATCCTGCTGCCTTTTTCGGTGGTGTCTTGCGTCACTGACGGTGTCAGCGTGTCTTGACCTAACGGGCGACGTCGGCGGTCAGACGCGGCCAGTAATACCTCTCCTTCATCCTCAACAGCGTCCGGGAGAATCCGAGGTGCCCAGCGGTTGGATCGTCATGTAGGGCGTGGAGTACTTCTGCACGCAGCGCTGACGAAACAACAATAAGGTAGCTGGCGCGGACTGGCGAGAAGTTCTTCTTCACGAGCAGGTTGTTTTGTAGCGTGAACGAAGACAATCTTCGCTTGAATGCCTTAGGGACAACGTCGGTGTTCCGTTCCAAATACTCCACGAGGCCTTTTAGCTCCGGGTCTGCTCGTTGCTGTTTAGTGACGTCTTCCGCGCTTATTATTCCGAGGAAGACGTCGTCGTCCTCGTCGTCTTGCGGTGGAGGGTCAGTGGGGGCGAGTGATAAGCAGCTGGCGTCAGAGTGTTTTCGTCCGGACTTGTAGGTTACCGTGACGTCATAATCTTGCACTCTGAGGCTCCACCGCCACAGCCGTCCTGAAGGGTCCTTTAAGTTAGCTAGCCAACACTATGCGTGATGGTCACTGACGACCTTGAATGGCCTGCCACATAGGCAAGGGTGGAATTTCGCTGTAGCCCAAATAATCGTGAGGCATTCCTTTTCAGGCGTAGAATAATTGCCTTCCGCTTTTTACAGCGACCGGCGAGCATAAGATATCACCCGTTCAAGTCCGCTTTTTCTCTGGACAGGCACGGCACCGAGACCTAGGCTAGTGGCGTCAGTGTGGATTTCGATATTGGCGTTCTCGTCGAAGTGTGCAAGTACCGGCGGCGACTGCATGCGTCGTTTGAGTTCTAGAAGAGCATCGGTCTGTGGCGTTTCCCACTTGAACTCGACATCTCGCTTGGTTAGATGCGTTAGTGGCTCCACGATGCGTGAAAAGTCCTGGACAAAGTGCCTGTAGTAGGAACACATGCCAAGGAATCTACGCACTGCCTTCTTGTCGGTGGGCTGCGGGAACTTTGCGATGGCAGCTGTCTTCTGCGGGTCGGGGCGGACTCCAGATTTGGTGATGACGTGGTCTAGAAACAGAAGCTCGCCGTAAGCGAAGCGGCACTTTTTCGGCTTCAGAGTAAGCCCTGATGGCCTCTAATACTGTTGCAAGCCGCCTAAGGTGATCGCCGAAATTTCGGGCGAAGACAACGATGTCATCCAAGTAAACGAGACCGGTCTGCCACTTCGATCCTGCTAAAAGTCTAAATGGCATAACCTTGAACTCGTAGAGGCCATCTGGGGCGATGAAGGCCGTCTTTTCGCGATCTCTTTCGTCGACTTCTATTTGCCAATAGCCAGACTTGAGGTGCATCGACGAGAAGTATTTAGCGTTGCAGAGTCGAACCAATGCGTCGTCTTTCCGCCGAAGGGGGTATACGTCATTCTTCGTGATCTTGTTCAGCCAACGATAATTGACGCAGAAGCGTAGGTTTCCATCTTTTTTCTTCGCCAGGACTACAGGAGATGCCCACGAACTTTTCGATGGCTGGATGATGCTGTCGCGCTGCATTTCGCCGAGCTGATGCTTAATAGCTTCATGTTCTCGCGTCGAAACTCGGTAAGGGCTTTGGCGGAGCGGTCGAGCGCACTCCTCGGTGATTATGCGATGCTTTGCGACTGGTGTTTGTCGAATCATCGATGACGTCGAAAAGCAGTCTTTGTATCGTCGGAGAAGACTTCTGAGCTGTAGCTGCACGCTCATGGTGAGACTTGTATTTACATCGAAGGCTGGTTCTGGAACTATGGTCGTCGGGCTAGATACGGCAGAATCCGAGAGGACAAACGCATTGCTAGTTTCCCGAAGATCCTCGATGTGCGCGATCGCCGTGCTCTTGGTGTGTTTGAACTCCTGGCTGATGTTTGTCAGCAACACACTCGTTTTTCCTCCGTGTAGTCGAGCGATCCCTCTTGCGACGCAAATTTCACGGTAAAGCAGTAGTCGTTGGTCACCCTCGATGAAGCCTTCTATGTCGGCAGGTGTTTTGGTGCAGACGGAAATAACAGTGCTGGAGCAGGGCGGGATGCTGACTTGACTTTCGATCACGGTCAAGGCATGGTGCCTACGAGAGCTCTCCAGCGGTATCGCTTGACTTTCAGACAGGGTTATAGACTTTGACTTCAGGTCGATGACTGCGCCGTGTTGGTTTAGGAAGTATATGCCGAGAATAACGTCGCGTGAACATTGTTGGAGGATAACGAAGGTGGAAGGGTATGTCCGGTCATGAACGTGTAATTCTTGCCGTGCAGATTCAAGCCAGCGAGATGAGGTGTCCTCCAGTGGTCCGAATTTGAGGGCCTTCCCATGAAGTATTAACTTTCTTCAACTGCGCGGAGATGGGTCCACTCATGACGGAGTAATCGGCTGCTGTGCCTACTAAGGCGGTGACTGCGTGGACGTCGAGAAGCACGTCGAGGTTGGTGGTTCTTAGTCTTGCGTTACAGTTAGGTCTTGGCATCGGATCACGGCTACCTCGCGTTGACCTGTGGCTGCTATGTGGTGTCGGCAGATTGCCTTTCGTCGGCGTAGTCTTTGCTGCCGGACGTCGTCGGGACGACGGCGTGTTGTTATGTCGTCGAGATGGTAACTTCGGCGTCTTCGTCGGCGGCGGAAGATCTTCGTCAGTTCCACGAACAGCAACCGCACCTCCATCGGTAGCTGCTTTTAGTTTTCAGGATATAAGCTCGCAGAGCGGCCCCGGGCTTAGCCAGTGTATGGCCGGTGCTACGGCGACAGGTAGCGGCCTGATGATGGGGAACGGGACAGTCGTCGAGGGCTCCATTGAGTGGCGGCGAGGTAGTCGGCGATATCGCGAGATCGTTCGCCAAGCTGTGGTCTCGGCGCGTTAACGGCGAACCCTCGGAGTCCCATTTCCCTGTTTAGGCCTCGACAGTAGATGTGCCCGGCTTCTCCGCAGTGATAGCAACGCGGTCGGTGAACGTGGGCGCACCAAACGTCAGTCTTCCTTGGAATGCTGCGTGGGGTGACGGGTTGGCGTGCTGGAGGCGGGGGTGGTGGCGGATGACTGATCTGTGTCGTCACTGGGCCCAGCCGTGGGCGCGGAGGGGGAACGTGACGGCGGGCTACAGCGGCGTATGTCATCGCTTGCGGCTGAGACTACGGCTATTCAGGGGCTACTCCGAGTTGTTGGAGCTCCTTACGGACGGCGTCGGCAATTCAAGCAATTGAGTCTGTGATGCCGGGAACAGCTTCTGTAGCTCCTCCTGCACGACCGCTCGGATATTCTCGCGCACATCGTCGGCGGCAAGTGACTGAACTCCGGCATAGTTTGTCGAGTTTGTGCGCTGGTAGAATTGCCGGTTTCGCGTTTCCGTTGTCTTCTCGATGCTGGTGGCCTCGCGAAGAAACTCGTCGATGGTCTTCGGTGGGCTCCGCACTATTCCGGCGAAAAGTTCCTCCCTTACACCACGCATCAGTAGGCGGACTTTCTTCTCCTCGGACATTTCCGGGTCAGCGGACCGGAATAAGCGGCTCATTTCTTCTGTAAAGATCGCGGTGTTCTCATTAGGCAGCTGCACTCGGGTTTCTAGTAGTGCTTGGGCTCGTCCTCGGCGTACGACGCTTGTGAATTTCCCTAGGAAGCCGCTTCGGAAAAGGTCCGACGTCGCTAAGGCGGCTTCTCGTTTGTCGAACCACGTCCTGGCGGCGTCTTCCTCTGCGAAGAAGACATGCCGAAGTTTGTCGTCGCTGTTCTAGCTGTTAAATGCAGCGACCCTCTCATACATCTCACGCCAGGTTTCCGGGTCCTCGAAGGGCTAACCTCGGAATGTCGGAGGCTCCCTGGGGAACGCTGGGGCTTCCATTGAGGTTGGCTGGGCGACGATCTTCCTGGTCGTCTCAGGCAAAAGTCCGTGCTCCGGGGGCAGTCCTTGCAGCCTGCGGCTACCTTGCTGGTTCTTGGTGGCGTTGGTGTTGTCTTCCGCGTTTGGGCTTGGATTACGGCTTTGTGGGGTGTCAGGTACATGAACGCAAAGCACCTCCACCAGATGTCACATAGTAGTGACGGTTGAGGACACAGAAAGAACACTGTGAATGTCGAAACTAACTTTATTGGGCGAACCTGTGCCCAGAAAAACAGGCTACGCTCAATGTTCAACGAAAACGGCGAACACAATCGGCAATCATCGAAAATCTGATCAGCGGGTCAAGCGCGTCAGCTTTTATACAGCAGTCATCGGTGTTCCAGATAATCACTGGGACCCGCGTGCCTTCCACATAGTTCTACATTATTCGCGTCTCGCACACATGTAATCAGATTACACAACGTTCGGTCACAGACAGCGGATTGAACCAGCTATAACATTCCAGAAACTTCCGATAATGCAGGCGCGTCCTGCGGTCTGCGATAGCATTTCTTAGGCGGTGAAACGGGGTCGCCTGATGAAGGTAGGCAAGTACACGTCTCAATATTCTTCTGTGGACGCTGCTCAGTGACCCGGCACCTTTGCCACCGGCATGCCCATATACTCAAAGCCAGGCCACCAAATCCTGCTCTTCCAGCTCGTAGAGCACTTCGCTACAGGCAGAGATATGCGCTGTGCAGTTCGCCGAAATGTGAGCCGTGGTTGTGTGTGTTTACGTGGCTCCAAATCTGTGTCGAACGCGGCAGCGTTCGCGTAAAGAAATATGCTTTCGGCTCAACTCTGCCGCAAGTTCATTTTTATCGTAGGAGACTTCAGTCAGGACGTACGTTCCTAGCAGCAGCACTAAACCTAGCGACATTTCGCTGCAACAATAAATTCACCGACACACCACGTGACAACTATTGCTTGCGCGTTTAAACTTCATAAGAATTATTTAGGTGGCTGCATAATTTCTTTTCGTTCTTACTGTAAGACACGATGATGCTTAAACAGAAGTGAAAGCACAGAGTTCCGAGTGCTTAATATTTCATATAGCTCGAGAAATCATTTTCACTGCTCATTGTACCACCCCACGCTAACAATGTTCGGCTGAAAATGTGTGACAGAAGGCACATGACACATAAGTTGGTGCTGTTTCTTTTGATTATTTGGGAATGAAAATTATACTTCACAGGTTATGGCCCTATGGTGTCACTGCCTTTAAACAAAAAAGGGTATTGCGTTTGTAAAACAACATTGTGGTTTTTACTTTGTGCAGTTCAAAAAAAGATCACGACTGATACTAAATGCGCAATCGAAAGCTTTACACAATAGAGAAACACTAGTTTACGCAGAACATGCTATTCATCTTGTTACGTTTCGCCTCCGACGCGAGGTATAGCCGGCGCGGATGCAACGGACGCTGGGGCTTCTTTCAAAGCGGCGGACATTTTGGCCCGTTCACCGCTGCCGCAACGCTTCCTGCGAAGCGCGTCCAGGCATGTTTCAATGCCACGTGTCTTCGTGTGTGTGTGTGTGTGTGTGTGTGTGTGTGTGTGTGTGTGTGTGTGTGTGTGTGTGTGTGTGTGCGCGCGTGCGTGCGTGCGTGCGTGTGTGCGTGTGTGCGTGTGTGTGTGTGTGTGTGTGTGTGTGTGTATGTGTGTGTGTGTGTGTGTGTGTGTGTGTGTGTGTGTGTGTGTGTGTGTGTACGTACGTGTTGGGGCCCACGCTTGTCAAAGCGCGGCCGCCGGGGAGAGGATCTCCGCAACTGTGAAGCGAGGAGGGCTGACCGGCGCAGGCGCGGCGGATGCGTCACTTCTCGTCTCAACGTGTCCGTACGTCGCCGTCACGTGCGCCTCATCCCGAGCCGTTCCTTCTGGCCCTCGACTCCGAGAGTATAAAAGCAGCTGCCCCCCCACGCCATGAGAGAGGCTTCGATTTCTCCCGTCGAGTAACGTAGTCTCCTGTCTCTCCACTTCGGTCGACCTGACCGGCCGCTCTTTTGCGATGCTAGATTAAACAAGTTCTTCTGTTAGCAGTCGACTCATCCTTTGCCAGGACCTTCGGATGCTTCCAGCTGTGCCCAGGGCCACCAGGCCAATGCTACCCTTGGGGCTTGCGACCCAGATGCAACAACTGTCTGCCAGCGGTGGGATCACGGCAATGTAGGCCAGCAGGGAAGATATGCGGTCGACTGTATGCTGAGCAGCACAACGACCACCCGGGAGCAGTGTTACGAGCCCTGTGAGATGACTGGTTGCCTGCAGCGGAACGACTGCGCTGAATTCTTGGCTGCGAGGTTTGGTGAGTAGGGGACTTTCTTCCTCTGAGTTTTGCCAGGATTTTGTTAGTGTCAGAAACAGAGCTGGTAATTGTGGTTGTCGTTGATGCCGGGTTAGTTTGCGGCAACACAATAGTAGGCAGTAGAGAAAGCAGCATTCAGAGCAGCCATGGATTCGAAGTCGTTGCGCAAACCGAAATTGCTGGAGCTTGCAAGAAAGTTGGGTCTAGATGTCTCAGACAAACTCAGAAAACCAGAACTGCTAAGGGCTATTCTTGAGTTGGAAGCTGAGGATGATGAGCTGTCGGAATGCCTTGAGACCATTGAGGAGAGGGCAGAAAGACAGGAGCGCGAACGTAAAGAGCAAAAAGAGAAAGACGAGCGCGAACGTAAAAAGCAAAAAGAGAAAGATGAGCGCGAACATAAAGAACAAAAAGATAAAGAGAAAGAAGAGTGTGACCGTCAACACGCTTTGGAAATGAAGCGTCTCGAGGTAGAGATGGAACGCGCTCGTAATGGAAGTCAGGCACACGGTGCAGGAGAATGAGTATCGTTCAAAATGACTGACCTGATGCGGCCGTTTAAGCTTGGGGAGGACATTGGTTTGTTCCTGGTTAACTTTGAGCGAACGTGCGAGAACCAGGGGTTGTCACGGGAAACGTGGCCACAGCGTTTGCTTACTTTGTTACCTGGCGAGGCGGCCGACGTAGTCGCTCGTTTCAAGAAAGAGGAGGCAGATGATTTCGACTAAGAGAAATCGAGTCTGCTAAAAAAGTACAGGCTGTCAGCGGCGGCGTTCCGTCGGAAGTTTCGGGAAAATGAGAAACGCAGAAGTGAGTCATATACAGAGTTTGCCTACAGCCTTATGTCAAACATGCAGGAGTGGCTCAAAGAAGAGAAAGCGTTTAGTGACCACGAGAAAGTTCTGCAGTGTTTCGGGCTGGGACAGTTTTATAGTCGGTTACCTGAGAACGTGCGCTACTGGGTCTTGGATAGGCCAGACGTTAGTACGGGGGCTAAAGCCGCCGAGCTAGCCGAGGAGATTGTGACGCGTCGGGCTCGCGGAGCTAAGGACGGTCAAAAGGGTGAATTTGGCTCCAAGTTTGAGAGGCCGAAGTTCACACCCATGAGAGCAAGGGCGGACACACGTCGTGGGGATGCGAGTGAAAGCAGTCCAACCGAACGTAAGGAGACGGCGGCAGCCGAGGCCTAACGCAGAAAGCGGTTCGAGACGAGGCAAGCGCGCGTTTGTTATACGTGCCAGAAGCTGGGTCACTTTTCGGCGGAGTGTCCAGAAACAAAAACAAAAGTCGTGTTATTGTCATTATGCAGCACTGACGAGAGCATGAAGATTCTCGAGCCTTACATGCGAGACCTCCTCTTGGACGGGAAAGAATGCCGAGTGCTTCGTGATTCCGCAGCTACAATGGATGTAGTTCACCCCTCTTATGTAGAACCCAATATGTTCACGGGCGAGTGCGCATGGATCAAGACAGCCGTGGAAGCTCATAGCGTGTGTCTGCCCGTAGCAAAAGTGCTTATTGAAGGACCTTTCGGAGCACTTGAGACGGAGGCAGCAGCGTCATCTATGCTGCCCCCCCCCCCCCCCCCCAGTACCCGTACCTATTTTCGAACAGGTCCGATCACCTGCGCGAGAAGGAGCTTTTTTTGGTGAGGCTAGCGTTCAGGCCTTAACCAGATCGAGAGTTCGGGAGCTCGCTGCAAAGGCGGTAGTTGTGGGGCCGACGTTGTCGAACAATGAGAAAGGGTCGGAAGCGCAGCAAGCTGATATTCAGAGCACCTCCGAACTGAATAAAATTGGGCCTGTAGCGTTCAAGGCACCAGATACTGGGGAGGAAATGCCCGACACGGGAAAGTTAGAAGAGCTTTCTGCAGATTTGCTCATCGCGCCTACGTCAGATAGACTTAATAGGTTGCTAAAAGTCAGCCGGTTGGCTTTGATAGCCGAGCAAAAAAAGGATGGCAGCCTAGAAAACATGCGCTGCAATGTCAAGGAAGGTATCGCCAAAAAAAATGCTCGTTTTGTGGAAAGAGGTGGGGTCTTGTACCGGAAGTATCTAGACCGCAGGGGAGTGGAGTTCGATCAGCTGATCGTGCCTCAGTGCTACCGTCAGGATCTGTCGCGCTTGTCGCATGGGGGTTCGTGGTCCGCACACTTAAGAGTTAAGACTAAGGACCGTCTCTTGCAAGAGTACTATTGGCCAGGGTGTTTTCGTGACGCAGAACACTTTGTGAGGACGTGTGACACCTGTAAGCGGGTGGGCAAACCAGGGGACAAATCGAGGGCGGCGTTGAAGTTGTTTCCTATCATTACGGAGCCTTTTAGACGGCTCGTTATTGATACAGTGGGACCTCTACCGGTAACAACCACGGGGTACAGACACATTTTGACTGTGATCTCCCAGCGACAAAGTTCCCTGAAGCAGTGCCGCTTAAAGAACTCAGCTCAGTTGAGATAGTCAATGTACTACTGTCCATATTTGCGCGAGTTGGTTTTCCTGCGGAAATCCAGTCAGATCAGGGCACACTGTTTACTAGCGCTTTGACGACAGCCTTTCACGAAAGGTGCGGGGTAAAGCTGTTACACAGCTCAGTGTACCACCCACAGTCGAATTCCTTTGAGAAGTTCCAGTCCGTCATGAAGCGCGTGTTGAGAGCATCGTGTTTTGAACAAACTGAATGGGAGCTGTGTCTGCCTGGGGTGATGTTTGCATTAAGGACCGCGCCGCATGCGGCTACAGGGTTTTCGCCAGCTGAGCTGGTGTACGGTCGCTCGCTGCGGTCTCCGCTTCGCATGCTTGGAGACTCGTGGGAAGGCAGGGGCGACGACCCAGTCGTGGTAGAGTACGTGCTTAGGCTCCTCGAACGCTTAAGAAGGGCACAGGAGTTGTCAGGTGAAGCAAAGGCAAAGGCCCAGCAGAGGGCCAAGGTTTTTTATGATCGGACAGCCAGGGCCCGTCGTTTTGAGGTCGGCAATGAGGTAATGATATTGCGCACATCGCTAAAAAACAAACTCGATGTGCAGTGGGAGGGCCCAGCACGGATTGTTCAAAAACTGTCGGACGTTAACTACGTAGTGAGTCTGCCAGGAAAACGGAAAGCACGGCAAGTTTACCACTGTAATCTGCTCAAACCCTATAGACAACGGGAAGCAGTGGTGTGTGTGATGGTAAACGTTCCCGAAGAGTTTCCGGTCGAGCTTCCAAAACTAGGCTCAGTGACTAACAGGGAAGACACCAATCAAGTCATTAGTGACTTAATCAGTAAAGAACCGCTGCGCCTGAGCAGAAAACCGAACTACATCAACTCTTAGAAGAGTTTCAAGGTCAGTTCTCTGAGAGGCCTGGTAGGACTTCTGTCCTTACTCATGAAATAGAGCTTACCTCCCCAGAGTCAGTACAATCCAAGGCGTACCGGGTGTCACCCCGCCAGCGCGATATTATGGAGGCTGAGGTAAAGAAAATGCTACAGCTCAGTGTTATTGAGGCGGGTGAGAGTGATTATACCTCCCCTATGATTTTAGTTGAGGTACCGGGCAAGGAACCTCGTCCTTGCGTCGACTACCACAGGCTTAATTCCATCACTAAGGATCAAATTTATCCGATCCCTAACATCGAGGAGCGCCTTGAGAAAGTTAGTAGCGCTCAGTTTATTTCCACCCTAGATCTTGTCAGGGGTTATTCGCAGGTTCCACTTACAGAAGAGGCTAGTAGGTATGCGGCGTTCATTTCACCAATGGGAACACTCTGTCCTAAAGTTTTGAGTTTTGGTTTGAAGAACGCGCCATATTGCTTTTCAAGCCTCACGGACAAAGTGTTGCGGGGACAGGAAGAATTCGCTTTGCCGTATTTAGACGACGTAGCGATATTCTCCGCATCCTGGTCTGAGCATATGGCACACGTGCGGGCAGTGCTAACCCGCCTGCGTGAAGCGGGCTTGACAGTCAAGGCTCCCAAGTGCCAGTTAGCACAGGCCGAGGTTGTCTACCTCGGTCACATGATTGGACAGGGTCGTCGCCGCCCCTCTGAAATAAAGGTGGCCGCTGTGCGAGACTTCCCGCAACCGCGCACGAAGACAGATGTTTGGTCGTTCTTAGGTGTCGCCGGCTACTATCAGAGGTACATCCCCAGGTACTCTGATATCGCGGCCCCCCTGACGGATGCTCTAAGAAAAACAGAGCCCCAAACAGTCGTCTGGGACGAGACAAGGGAAAGAGCTTTTAGCGCCCTAAAGAGCGCCCTAACAAGCCAGCCTGTGCTACGATCGCCAGACTACACAAAAGGGTTCGTTGTTCAGTGCGATGTTAGTGAGCGAGGCATGGGCGTTGTACTGTGCCAACGGGAAAATGGAGAAGTGGAACACCCCGTCCTGTATGCTAGTCGTAAGCTGACCAGTCCTGAGCAGGCGTACAGCGCCACCGAGAAAGAGTGTGCGTGTCTCGTGTGGGCCGTTCAGACATTGTCATGCTACCTGGCCGGCTCGAGGTTTATCATTGAGACGGATCACTGCCCTCTCCAATGGCTGCAATCTCTCCCAAAAATGGCCGCCTCCTGCGCTGGAGCCTCGCTTTGCAACAATATTCCTTAGAGGTGCGTTACAAAAAGGGGAGTCTCAACAGTAACGCCGATGGCTTATGTCGAGGCCCCTAACGTAGGAATCAGCCTCAAAGTTGTTTGTTACTGATGTTTTCTTCCTGAGGCAGGATTTTTAACATATTGCTTTTGTTTAGTGTTTCGAAGTGATGACGTGCTTTCTAGTGCAATTTTCGCAATTGTGGACGCGTACTGAGTGCTGCTAGGCTACTGTAAGGAACTAGGCAGTAGTATAAAAGGGGAAAGAGCCTGGCATGGCTTAGTGAGGGTTGTGTCGTGCTTGCTGACTGAGCGGTTGAGTTTCGGCGTAGTTCTAACGCTTGCTGGGAATGAGAACGAAAATTGCAACTCTCCCGAAGTCACTTTGCGGTGTCCTGTGTGAACCTGAACGTGAGAACGAGGCCTTCTCCGTGCGCTGCGCTCAAGAAACGCCGAGGGGCGACCGACTTCGTTTATGAGCATCATCGAGCGACATCCCTCCGGACAGCGGATGCAGTCCCCTGACCATCGGGATCTCCTTCTCCCGGCGGGGCGGTCTGTTACCTTTCGCCTCCGACGCGCGGTATAGCGGGCGTGGATGCAATGGACGCCGGGGCTTCGTTCAAAGCGGCGGACATTTTGGCCCGTTAAGCGCTACCGCAACGCTTTCTGCCAAGCGCGTCCAGGCATGTTTCAATGCCAGTGTCTTCGTATGTGTGTGTGTGTATACATGTTGGTGCCCACGCTTGTCAAAGCGCGGCCGCCGGGGAGAGGAGCTCCCCAACTGTGAAGCGAGGAGGTCTGACCGGCGCCGGCCGGGCGGATGCATCACTTTTCGTCTCAACGTGTCCGTGCGTCGCCGTCACGTGCGCCTCATCCCGAGCCCTTCCTTCTTGCCCTCGACTCCGAGAGTATAAAAGCAGCTGCCCCTGGACGCCAAGAGAGATGCTTCGATTTCTTCCGTCGAGTAACGTGCTCTCCCGTCTCTCCACTTCGGTCGACCTGACCGGCCACTCTTTTGCGATGCTAGAATAAACAAGTTGTTCTGTCAGCAGTCGCCTCATCCTTTGCCAGGACCTTCGGATGCTTCCAGCTGTGCCCCAGGCCCCCAGGCCAACGCTACCACCCATGGGGCTTGCGACCCAGATGCAAGAACCTCTTGTCGCGGCCTAGAGGGTGATTCAGGTTCTTCTAACGTGTTTTTTCTATGGAATGGTACATAGCGTTTTAGTTATTTCAAGTTATTGCAATCCGATTCCAGGATACGAAATAAATTTATTAGAGTTTTAACTTGCCCTAAATGTATTATATCTTTGTACCGTTTCACTGGCGACATCTTTCAGTAACTACAGCTTTTAAAAACTAAATTGGAACTGCCATAATATAAGTACCTGTAGTGCACAGGCGTACGAAACAGCAGTCATTAGGGCACACTTGTTTGTTCTACCCTGGAGTGTGCATCCTACCCCAGAATGAAGTGTGAAGTGGGGTGTCAATGTGGGGAATGGTCCTGCACGAATTTCATGAGGATTTCTTCTTGTCTGCGGCACATATCCTTGTTGCTACTACTGTAAAATCAGAGTGCATGCTTTTACAGTCGCTTAATGTTTAATGAACCGTAAACGTGTTAAAAGATAAAATGATTTTTAGTATTTTTCAAGAATTTAGCACATTTCGCCTCCCACTGCGGTGTTCGAATTCTGAGGTTGCCAAGGCAGCACAAGGTTTTACTGTTGGATGTCATTACAAATGAAAATGCATTTGTGTGCATTGAAGGTTACCTTGTCGGCAATGTACCTCTCCATGTAATTTCATATGTTTTTTGCACATCTGTCACCATTTTACAAACTGCTCCTTTGGAGTCCCCCCCCCAATACATAATCCAACGCACATTTCACGTTCTAACAAAAAGAATCGAGTGTTATTACCGCTACATTCTCCTCACTTGATGCCTAGTGTTATAATAGCATGACCGGCAGCAGGAGCGTCAATGTGGTGTGCACTTATTGTATGCATGGGGGAGGGTAGGGTCCACACAAATTTTAGCAGTGCTTTTAGATGACTTGAATCAGAGTTGAATGCTCTTTTTCTTCACTCATTGTTACGAATTTTTATATTGCAACAAGTGTACTGAAGGTTTCTTGCGCTCCTGCCAACCTAGATTACGGAGAATGACCTTGCCCCACTACAAGTAGTGAGACGTGTCCACTTCGACTCCCGCTTTATGGGTAGTTTTGACCGGATTCCTCTTTGGTGCCTAATTCTGTGCTAAACGGATGCGCGAAGTTACACGCTACACCGGGACATAGGACTTTTTTCAGTGAGTGGACTGTACTTTATTTTACGGCCTTTCTCGTCTAGACTACGCCACCGGAGGTGTTAACACTTATCGCCGATGATAACCCTTATCGCCTTATCGCCGATGCATGTTAACCCGCCGCTGCGCTCGTGGGCCGCGCCGGCTCGCCGGCCGCCTGGCGCTTTTGTCATGATGGAATACGCTGGGAAAGGAGAAGATATTGCTCCGGAAGACGTTTCGGAGTATGCTGGCTGGAAAATTAACACCCAGAGGAATTCTCTGACCAAGCCAAGGCCATCATACGGCGGCAACGCTGTTAGCCCTAACGACGGGCCGGGACCCAAGAACGGCAAAGTGAGTACAAACTCGCCTGCTAGCGTCCAGAAGGGTATCATCCTTCGTGGTAAAATGCCTCCGCTGCCGAAGAATGATATAAAGATTATCGTCAGGATTAGTGGAGGTCTGAATATTGCTAAAATTTGTGCGGCCGCGGTGGCAGATGCAATCACGGCTGCTTGCATAGACGAGGTAAAGCGCGAAGCGGACACGACCTGCCCCAATTATTAGCAAAATATTGTGGTGGTTAGCACGCCGGAAGAAGAAAATGCTGCGAAGTACGCGAGGATCAAGGATTTATGCATTGCTGGGCACATGCATGAAACGTGCAAGGGAATCATAAGAAATGTTCCTCTTCGTGAAGGACCCGAAGCGCTAAGTCGCAAGATTGTTAACCCGCGTAATCCCCTGGCACTGGCAGCAAAACGCATCAAGTAGTCGGGTACGGTCATCATCGCCTTTGATGGATAGAAAGTGCCCAACTACTTTCGTTATGGTAACGCGCTGGTTAGGTGCACGCTTTACCGCAAGCAGATTGATGTTCGTTATGCTTGTGGAAAGCTGGGGCATCGCGCAGACGTCTGCCCCTCGCCGGAAGAAGTGGTTTGCAGGGGCGGCGGTTCAACCAATCCCGGTGAGGCCCACCGGTGTACGCCGAAGTGTGAACTGTGTGGGGGAGAGCATATCACGGCTGCCAAGGAGTGCCAACAGCGGTTCCGTATCCCATATGTGGTCCGGCACCGTCGTTTCGAGCGGGCTATGGCGGATATCAAGGCGGAGGATGAAGAGAAGGGAGGCTTCAGGTACGACGAAGGCCAGTTCCCGACGTTGGGAAAGACGCTGGGGACTGGGCAAGGACAAGATCATGGGCGTCGACGTTCAAGATCAAGATCAAGGAGATCAGGTAGAGCATCTCGCAGCCGCTCCGGTGGCCTGCCTGGGATCAGATCGGCGTCTAAGGTGCGCTTAGGACTGGACGGACAGTTGGTAACTGAAACTGAGCGTGGTCCCAATGGGACTGCGGGACATGGTGTGCGCAAGGGTGGTGTGTTGCAGGGTCTACAAGGCAAGGGCCCCAGTGGAGTGGCCAGTGGTACTACCTGGGCGGAGCGCACAAGTGCTCGAACGGAGATGCCTAGTTTGGTAAGGCCAGAGCAAAGCAAGAATGAGGCGAGATTGAAGAGGCTAGAACAGGAATATGCAGAGTTGAGAGAAACGGTGAGGTCCCTTAGGGCAGAAATCTCGGCCCTTAAGGGTGTGGCAGGACCTGCACTGACCGAGAGGGCAACGCCTGAGCCCATAGAGAGCATGGATTTTGCTCATTTAGGTGAGGCTAGTGAGTCGCGCCCTTCAAGGAAGTCGATGACTCATGAGGCGGAGCCCGCTTCGAGGAAGCGGAGGTCTGAGATGAAGGAGATGGTGTCGAGTGTTGTACACAGTGTTAAGCAGGTAAACGATGGTCTAGCGTAGCTGAATACGCGTCTCACAGAGTCGCTCGGCTGGATCGATGGGAGGTTCAAGGAGCTGCAATGTAGAATAGAGGTGTTCGAAAACAAATCTAGTCTGAGTGCCTCTCCCCTTCTTAGGTCGGGATCTCAGTCGGCTGGTTCCTCGACAGGGAAGTCTCAGGTTCAGCAAGATGGCTCGCAGCAAGTGCTTCAACATGGCGCGACAAAATGAGGCTTTTTGTGTGTGCCAGTGGAACTGTAGGGGGTATGCTCGAAAACGGGCGCCTCTAGAGCAGTATATTCGTGCGTGTAAGGGGAGGCCGCAGGCTATCTACTGCAGCAGACACTTACAGAAGAAGTTTCTCTAACGGGCTGCCGAACATACTTCGGCGGATCTAAAGCTCGCGGGACCTGTATTCTGTTGGTTAGCAAACGGACGTTGGTGGCCCATGATCTTAAGATACCTTTCAGTTCCGTGTAATATGTCACGATTCAGGTGATTCCTAACCGGGTGAACAAGAAAAGCGTGTTTATTCTGAGCGTGTATAATTTCCTGCGGGACAGGGCGCAGAGATTCAAGCTGCTTCTGCAGAAGGCTTCTAAGCTTGCCGGGGACCATCCACTGATCGTGGCTGGGGATTTTAATGCTCCGTATCACGTGTGGGGTTGCAAGCATGACACAGTTAAAGGGAGAGACCTTTGGCAGAACGCTGCGGAGTTTGACCTTACGCTGCCTTTGCGACACGTATAGGGACGTCGACGTGTAGGGATACAGCCCCTGACCTCTGCTTTGTAAAGAACGCGGCAAAGCCTAGTTAGTGCAATCTTGCTGAACACCTAGGTAGTGATCATTATGTTAACCAAGTCGTTTTTGAGGTTGAGTGTAGGCGCCCTAGGGCGTTAACGTTTATAGACTGGGATAAGTTTCGGACGATCCAGGAGGAGAGAGGAGATAGGGGAAGGAATTCGAAGGCCTGTACCGGCCGTCCCTGGAGGAATGGGTCACCCAGGTGAGGGAGGATGTAAGGGAAGCTACGAAGGAGATCACTAAGGATTTTGAGGTGGATAGTGTTTATAGCAGGATGGCCCATCTGATTGAAGCCAAGCGGTCTATGCTGGCTAGGCGGAAGGGGCAGTGGCTTAATCGCAGGCTGCGTAAAAAGATTTACGAGCTGAATAAGCTGATGGAGGAGTACTGTAAGTTTTTGTCTAGGCAACAGTGGGATGAGGTATGCAACTCGGTGGACGAGCAGGTGCGCAACGGGAGGTCGTGGGCTCGCTTAAGCCTTTGATGAACGACTCCAATACGAGAGTTAGTCAGAGGCACATCCTTGCTAGAGCTGTACTTGAAGCAGTGGGGTCTGCCTCGGAGGAAGAGCTGGTTCAAAAGCTGGTCAACAAATACCTTCCTGTTGCGGACCCGGATGCTCTTCTGACGGAGCAGGCCTACACGGGAGAGGACAACTTTTCCCTAAATGAGGACTTTTCTGTGAAAGAGATACGTACGGTTTTGCATACCCTTAACAGCAAGTCGGCTCCCGGACCGGACGGGATTTCGAACAAGCTTTTGATTAATCTGGACGAAGGGTCAGTCAAGTACCTTACCGGGGAGGTTAACGCTATGTGGAGAGACCGGGTGGTTCCGGAGCAGTGGAAGACAGCTCTCACGGTGCTGATTCCCAAGGCTGGCAAAGTCCCGAACATTGATAACTTGAGGCCTATTTCGCTCACTTCGTGTGTGGGCAAGGTAGCCGAGCATGCGGTGCTTAATCGGCTTACAAGGTACCTTGACGAGAACGAGGTCTACCCCCACACTATGATTGGTTTTCGGGCCGGGCTGTCCACTCGAGACGCAATGAAGCTCATCAAGCATCAGGTCATTGATGGAGATGGAAGGGGCGTTAAGGCCATCATAGGGCTGCACCTGGAGAAGGCTTTTGACAACGTTTGGCACTCTTATATTCTTAAGTCCATTTCGGATCTTGGCCTCGGAGCGCGCTTTCATGACTATGTCAGGCCCTTCCTGTCAGGCAGGAAGGCTACCTTGAGGGTTGCGGAGCTGGAGTCAAAGACGTTAAATCTTGGAGACAAGCGCACTCCTCAGGGGACCGTCATCTCGCCCACATTGTTCAATCTGGCCATGGTCGCATTGACCAAGAAGCTCTTAGGGGATTAAGCACACCATGTATGCAGATGACGTGACTATATGGTGTCCCGGTGGTAGTGAGGACTATATCAAAAGTGTTCTGCAGGAGGCAGTAGATGTAATTGAGAATTATTTGGACCCGACGGGGTTAAGGTGCTCCCTCTCCAAGTCGGAGCTGTTGCTGTACAGTCCCACTAGAAGGAGACCCAAGCCAAGGGGATGGCTCCCTGTGGACCAGCTGAGCATTCAGCTTCGTACAAGAAATGGCGATGCTATACCTAGGATAGATAAGATCAGGATTCTGGGCATGATGATTGAGTCGAACGGCGCCAACATGGTGACGATGCAGAAGATCATTCCAAAGGCAGAAAATGCAGTACGCCTAGTGAAGAGGGTGGCCAACAGACAGACGGGGTTCAAGGAGGATAATCTGATTAGATTTAGGCACGCATTTGTATTGTGTCATTTTACTTATGTTGCGGCCATGTACAAGATGAAACCATCGGAAAAGGAGAAGCTTGACACGCAGATTAGCAAGATCACAATGAAAGTCTTGGGAATGCCAATGTTCACCAGCACTGACCGACTTCTCCGGCTGTGAATGCAAAACACCTTGGATGAGATAGCTGAGGCTCAGGAGAGGACACAGATGGTGCGTCTCCCTACAACTAGCGCGGGTCGGCAGATTGTGAGAGATTTAGGTGTTCCTCAGGAGAAGATTTTGCAGCTTCATGTCGGTATTCCCTTGAAGGTCCGTAATCGGTATCACGTCAAGCCTGTTCTCAGGAACATGCATCCGGAGCGAAATGTGGGTAGAACAAAGGCCAGGCGGGCTCGCCTGCTGCGACTCATTCGTGTTGAGAATCAGAAGGTTGGCTTTGTCGATGCTTATTTTAACGAGGAAAGGAAGGTGTTTACCATAGTTGTCGACAATGAGGGCGGTGTCGTTAACGCTGCTGCCGTTCGGACTGATAGGCCAGAGGTCACGGAGCAGGCGGCTATTGCGCCCGCCCTGGTTGACATGCGCAGGCCTTTTGCATATAGCGATTCAAAGACGGCCGTTAGGGCCTTTGAGATTGGCTCGGTGGCTAAGATTGCTTTTAAAATTATGCAGACATGTGAGATCTATCAACGCTAGTTATGTTGTTTCCCTGCTCACCTTGGGATGATTGAGGAATCCTCCGAATCTCAATGAGTCCGCTCATGAGGCAGCGCGAGATCTTACCCTCCGCTCTGCCCCGCGCCACGCATGACAGTACTCCCCGAGAACAGAGACTCCCCTTCCACATACAATGAAATCACGAAGTATTACCTTCTTAATCGCAGGGTTTACGGTTTGCCACATCGTAAACTAAACAGAACTCAGGCACTTACATTACGCTTACTACAGGCTGGTACTTATCCTTGCCCACGGAGACTGAACATGTTTTATCCGGAGACGCATACAGAGCCTTATTGCCAAGATTGTGGTGCTTTAGCCACGCTCGAACACATGCTCTGGTCTTGCTAAAAAATTGAAGAATTTGAGGTCCGTATTTATTTATTACTTCGTAAATGCAGTTTTTTTGCTCATCGACTCCCGACAATATGTGTTTAAGACCCTGCCTTCATTTGTCAATAACACTGATCTTAACCAAACACAGTTGAATACAAACTTTATTTTCCTTATATCTTCTTTGCTTGTTTTCCAAATGTGCAGTCTATCTGAAATCCTATTTTGATTTCTGGGAGGACTAGGTCTACTGGATAAACGCTTGCCCATACGTTTGTGTTTTGGTCACGCCCACTCTTTGTAAGAATGGGTAATAGTTCCCCCACACGCTCCACCACAATCGCAGCTACACATTCCATTCGTTCTTTTTATTTTGTAAAAGGGTTTATTAGTCACCGGCGTTCGGGGTACAGACTCCCAGCACGAGCGACGTTCCCCGATCAGAAGCCCTGAAGAGAATGACCGACTAGAAAGTGCAGGAGGGGATCACCCACTATTGCGTCGCTTTTCTTCGCTACAGTTGCCCACGGAAGAAAAAGGGAGCCGTCCGGTAACCTAACACCTCCTCACTATGAGTGGATCATATTACGGCTTGAGGCGCTTGACGTTGACAATATCTCATCAACGAAGACGCATGTCCGAAGGCGGTTCAATGGGTTCCATCACGTTGTTGACAGGCGACGCGCGTTCGGTGACGCGGTAGGGCCCTTCATAATTGAGCAGTAGGTTTGAAGCGAGACCTCGGGAGGTATTGTGTAAGAATCTACTTAGTGGACATGTGCATTTCGAGTGCTGCTGAAGTGCTGGTTGGTTGCGGCGCTTTTGGTGCCGCGGATGCGCAGCCAAGCCCAGTCAATCAGAACTTCAACAGCAGACGAAATTTACATGTCCACTTGGTGGACTCTCACAGAATACCACCACAGGTGCAGCGGAAATAACGGAGAGCCACACGAGTGTTCCAGGAAGGAAGGTCCGCGCAGAAGTGGTTCCACCACGAGTGCTCTTCCGGCGCTCGTGGTCATTGGAGGTAAAGGCCCGAGCGAGATCGCAGCAATCTTCGGCAGGTCTTGCGGTGACAGAAATTGGCGCACATTCAGACCCATCCGGCAGTTACAGTATCATTGTGTCGATGGTGTGCGACGGGTGCTGGCCGTACAGTATGGCCATACAAATCAGGCCAGAATTCAGTAAGAGCCAAGATAATAGCCATTCTTTTCCTGCCACAGTGTATTCGGTCTCGCATTTCTTAAGGGTACAATTTACGGAATCCACGGTGTACACAGGAAACCTTTGTTTGATCTGGAAAGCACAGCGCTGAGGCTAACACCGCTGGCATCTGTGTGCGCCACGATAGGGGCTATCGGGTCGTAATGCCCCAGTATTCGCGGAGACACTAGAAAATGACGGAGGTTTGCTAAGGCCTCATCGCACTCGGACAACCATGAAATGAGGGGTCCGTTGTTTCTAAGGAGTGTCGTCAGGGCGATAGAATAGCGGCAAAATAGCGAATAAAGCACCGATGTAAGAGAAAAGACCTTTGATACTGTTTACTTCTTTGAAGGGTGTTGGCTGGGAGAATTTGACGATGACCCAGTTTGGCTGGATCGGGGAGTATTCCATCCTTGGATACAACGTAACCTAGAATTGTCGGCTTGCATGCTGCGAATTGACACTTTTTTAGGTTTAGTTGTAGACCAGCGTCTGCTAAGCACGTCAAAACACGCAAGAGCCGTTGAAGGTGCGTGCTGAAGTCAGGAGCAAAACCTAGAACATCGTCAAAATGGCACAGGCACGTGTGCCACTTCAAGCCTCGCAAAAATGTCTCCATCATGTACTTGAAAGTTACCGGCCCATTACAAAGTCCAAAATACATTAAGTAAAATTCGTATAATGCCTTGGCTGTGACAAAAGCTATATTCAGTCGATCGGCGTCTGCCATGGGTCTGCCGGTGCCTGCCAGTGGCATCGGCGCAAATATACAGATAAGAGGCTTCTACGCCATGTAGACTGTGAATCGCGCGACTATTCGCAGGAAAGGGTAGACGTCCTGGCGAGTGATCTTTTTGAGGCGCCGATAGTCCATATAGAACTGCGAAGAAGCATATTTCCTCGTAACAAGGATGACAGGGGATGTCCATAGTCTGTTTCAAGCTGGTATCAGCTCGTAATGAAGCCTTTCGTCGACTTGTTGGTTGATTACACGACGTTTTGCAGGAGATAAACGATCCGGACGTTGCCGTAAAGGCGGTCACGAGGCGATGTCACTCCTTTGAGTAACAGAGGACGCCCGGCCCAGGAATGATTGCCCTACATCGAAAGAAGAGCGAAATTCAAAGAGGCACTAAACCTGAGGCCGCTCGATGGGTGTAAGGTCATCGGAAACAAGAACCGAGCACGTCACAGGGTGATAGGTCACACGTAGAAACAGCACTTAAGGCACTGGAACTAGTACGGTAATGGTCATCGGGCACGTCCATAACTTGCGCCTCCTCAATGGCTTCTACATTACCAAGACATTCCTTTCGGAGTAGGATCACAGTCTATGGCAGCGGGTTGCAAACTAAAATGCTGTTGGAGCCTTGTGTGACGTTCACTATCGCAAAAGGTAGTAGCAGACCTTTGCGAGTGAGAAAGCGATCGGATGGAGACAGTAGTGCAACAGCGTCTGAGATTCCGTCGCAGTGCATGGGTGCGACTGTTGAGACGTTCGAAGGAATGAGGGAGTGAGCTTGGACAAGTCGTTTCCTCGATAGCAAAAAAATGTTGGCGAGCAGGAAACCTAACACTGGGAAGAGTTCCATATCAGCTTGTGCCCAATGATTAACGGCATTGTGGCGCGAAAGAAAATCCCAGCCAAGGATGACATCAAAAGATCTCAAGCAAAAGATGATGAATTCTATGGCACATAGAACGTTGTCAATGATAACACGAGCAAAGGAAGCCGCTAATGGTTAAAACTCGCCGAGCACTGGCTGTGCGAAGGGACAGCCCAGAAAGGCGCGTCGTGACATCACTTCGTGATGTCACGACGCTTTGGAGGGACTGACCTATCGCCGACTGACGGCTTTGGAGGGACTGACTTGAATACTTTCACATTTCGACGTTATTGCAGCCCGTGCCTCTTGGACTGCAACGATTAATTTTCGCCGTCCCGAGTTACAGGGCGAAGATACATCGGCGACAGAGAATGACGGCGAGGAGACCACGTACGGTAGGTAGTTGGAGTCGGGCGCAGAGTCGGCGACATAGCCGATGAGTGGTCCGCAAAAGAACAATTGGGCTGGCTAGTCACGGATGGTGTGGCGTTGGGCGGCTGCACACCATTGCCAATACGCGCCATGTGACCGGCGTAGCCAGACGCTGAGTATATGGGCCGGTTATCAGGAGTACGCCACCGGTTCGCTGGGGCAGGTCCTATCTCTGTCGCAGGACGCGTAGTACGTGGCGGATGCTGATAACACTGCATGGCAGGCTGCATTTGTTGCCTAGCCTCCACGTTGGCATAACGAAGAGGCACATTAATCGAGAATTGTTAGGTCCGCGCGATGACTTCAGCGTAGCTGTGGGGTGCAGCCATGCCACTGGCTGCACTGGTTGGCTGACGCAAAGACTTAAGCGTAGCTTAGTGGATCAGCCGCAGCAAAATGATGCCACTGGTCTGGTAAGATCTCGGCGATTTCCTTTGTGATCGCGCGAAGGAGCAGAGGCATCAAATTCGAGGTAGGCTGTTGTATACGCAGCGGCTCAGTGAAGGTCATCGAGGAGAGCTGGCTTGCAATTTCATCCCACACGGAGGATTCCATTTCGGTTCAATGAATGGTAGCCAATTCAGCAGTGTGTTAGTCGCCGGAAGTAAGGCGACGTGTCAACCAGGGCTGCCTGTGTAGCTCAGCGTAGCTTTGGCATAGATGTTGTTCACAGACTGAGGATTCTTTGCAAGAAACCTGTTCAAAACATCGTATTCGGTCCCTTTCCTAACATGGCGCATTTTGAAGGACTCCGGGATTGTCGCGTTGACTCTTTTACACAAGCCCAGAACATCCTCAATGTAGCTGGTAAAGGATTCACCTGGTTGCTGCGTATGTTGTTGCAACCGCCATTCCGCCCGCAGCTTGCGCCCAACCGAGTGATCAAACACAGCCACCAAAGAAGTCTTGAACGCGAATCACGTCACGAAATTGTATTCATGATTGCTGTACCAGAGACTGGCCACACCAGCGAGATAGAAGAGCAGGTTTCTCAGTTTTTCGTGGACGGTGCTTTTTTTTTGGGGGGGGGGGGGGGGGGGCTCTTACCCTTTGATTTCTCGTCAGTCAGTCCTCCACGTCGGCGTCATCCGCGCCACTGAATATGAGAGGTACCAGGCGGACAAACACACCAGAGCACATGATGGACGGAAGAGGTACTTGCTGAGATGAAGTAGCAGGGGTTTGCTGGGAGGCGTCTTCAGGCATGGTTGAGCTTAGGGAACAGGATCGAAGTTCCAGGATGGGCGTTTTAGGCCGAAGCACCCTCCACCACTTCCAAAGGCGGTTACTAGTCACCGGTGTTTCGGACAGACCGTTAGAGTAGGGCACGGACTCCAAGCACGAGTGGAGTTTCCCGAGCAATAGCGCTAGAGAAATTGACCCACTAGAGAGCACTGAAGAGTATGGCCCACTATAGCATGCCTGTTCGCGGCAATTTTAACACGTCGGCTTCGCTTGATCTACAATATGGACCTCCTTCTCCTCCCAAATTAGGGTAAGGGTGAATGACTATGCACACACAAAAATGCTGTCAAGGAAAACTGTTGCTGCCCAGATGGCAAGTAACTTTGTCGAAATTTCGGCTACAACAACATCGCTCGTTTCAACAATCTTGAGACATGTTCATGTTTTTCTAACGGGTATCTTACCAGTTTGCTTTGTTCTGTGCTTACCCATTTTGAGGCTTTCTATAGGATGTATATTCATCCATACTATTTATTTGTCCTAGCAGCAGCAGGTTTATCCTTGCAAGGAATTTGGAGTGAAGAACTAATTTCAGTTGAAAAGAGTGCACGCCGAGTGGTTGAAGAAATTAACACTGGCTCTGTGATCTAAAGAATTTCACGACTGTATTTTTCACCTATTTGTACATATGACATTAAATTATTTCATATCAAAAGTGAATAGTATTTCACGTTTTTAGCTATGTCAATATATTGGCCTGATACTTTCCTTAATAGCGACCTGCTGCTGCTATTGGGAGCTGCCTTCGTGACATTTGCTTTAAAGGGTATGTACTACTGGTGACGGAAATCCCCAGGACGTGCGCGCGTCGAGCGAATTACATTGCGGCACAATCAGCCAGGCTCAGCCACACCGTCATCTGCGCTCAAGAGCACCAGGGACCGTGAGTCAGGTGTGCATTTCCCAACGCAGGTGGACAGTTAGTGCAGCCATAAAATTTGGTTAATGCTCGTACGGTAATTTTGTCCACGATAGTACGTTTTCCAAGAAATGCATGTGCTCTGTAAAACATAATTCGGGAAACAGCTGTATTTTCACGTTTGAACCGTCTAGTACTGATACCGCACATACAGGGTCGTCTGTTTTCTGTTCACAGGACGCTTTTGAATTTCAGCGGGTGGTCCGTATAGCAAAGATTCAGATGCAGCGCCTTCTGTTTTCTTAGTACGGTAACCGTAAAGTGCAGATTCCCCATACAGACTCTTGCATTTCCTAAATACGAAAGCACTGATATTTTTTTTTTTTTACTACGGTCTCTTTTATGATTGTCCGTTCAACAGGAATGACCGTTCTTTATTTGCGGAAGAGTGTTCGCTCATAAATTGCCAGCATATCTTGCATTTAAACTAGGGCAGTGTTTTTACTGGGTTGGTTTAGTTCCGTTATGTTCTGGCGAACCGGCAGCTAATCCGCAGGTGGGAATAAGCGGCCCCACATAATTCGCTACTTTGTCCATCTATGTATTTCGCCCCGGGGGCAATAAACGAGTGTGCAATCCAATTTTGTCCATAATGTGTCAATTAAGCCGCCGATAGGACGACCTTCTTGCGGTATTTCACCCAGTCAATGCAATTGGGACACGTAATTCTTTGAAGATTAAAAGGCTTTGCTTTGAAGCGTAAGGCTTTAAGGATTTCAAGATTTTTTTTATTAGTATAGAAGTACGCGTAATACATTGCTTATGACGTATAAATGCAGAAGGAGCTCTCCAAGTCCCAAGGCTTAAAGTGAGACTTCCAATAAAACCATATATCAGACAGCAGCATATCGGTAAACAGTAGTAAACACATAAAATTGAGATATAAAGATATTCAGTAAACCGAAAGATAAAACATATATACATAAGTATAAGAGCACTTTTATGAACATTAAGAAGTGCTTATTAAAAAAGTATGAGCGCAAAGCTTCTTTAAGATATTGACAAAAAGTTTGCTGAAGACTTGCCTTCGTTAGTATGGAAAAACATTTAATTTTGGAAAGCGAGTTGATGACGCATGAAGAAACTGATTAGTATATATTCAAGAAATTGGAAGCTTTCCATTCAGATATTTATATATAAGAATGCTGAGAAAGTACTTGATTAGTTTTTCAAGCAGTAAAATGCCATGTGAGTAGGGTAAGGCGGACACATTGGACATGAAACTGCTGAAATATATTGTTCTTATTGCTTGACTCTGGAAATGCTCAATGGTTGACAAATGAGTAACGTACGTGCTCCCCTACGATGAGATGCAATAGACAATGTTGCTGTGAAAGGAAGCGTTATAAAGCGGCAACAATATTTGAAAACGAAAGAAAGCATTAACATATAGTAAAATTCGATTGACGGATATGCTGCTTTTCACGTGAGCAGTGAAATATGGAAGTTAAAGTTTATATGTTCATCTAATTTGGTCGCAAGATACAATGCACTGCAGATAGCATGAATTTGAGTATCACCCGCATTGACAAAAGAATTGTTACGAATAATTCACTTCGTTGGCGAAAATATGATCAAGTTAAATTTTTTTGGCACTTATATTTAGTTTATAATTTTTGAAGCATTCAGAAACATTTATCAAATCTGTTTTGAGCTTACGCAACATCGAGTCAACATGTTTTTTTGGTGTTATAACAGTGGTGTGTTCAGCATAAAATGTACAGGAAGAATGCACAAGATTTAGCGGAAGATCATTGATGTATATGAGAAATAAAAGCGGACCTAGGACTGACCTCTGCGGAGCCCCGATGTTGATGGTTCGTGGATTAGAATAGGTACTAGACAACAATTAGTTCAAAAGGGGACCTAGATACGTCAACTGACTCTAGTTCGTGCAGTAAAATATGTTGCATAACGGAATTAAAAGCTTTTGAAAGGTCAGTAAATATACCTTCAAGGACATTACAGGTGTCAATGGCAGATTTAATTTTATCTGTTAGCGATATCAGACCCAATTCACTTGAGTATTCTGGTCTGAAATTATTGCAAAGAATACAAAGCTTGTCTACATAAGTTGTTAAACATCTTACGAAAAGCTTGTCTATAGTTTTACTGAAAAATGAAAGCACTGCTATGGTGCCGGTAATCGCTCGTCTCCATTCTTAACGACCTAAAGAATTTTTGCTTTTTTGAACGCCGTTCGGAAGAACCCACTTATAAATACAAGATTGGCTGTGGCACAAAACATCACAGATTTGCCTCTCCAGGTATATCGCAACATTCGCTCTGAGCTGAAGCTTCGCTTAAATTAGATTATCATTGATAAACCTCGGTACGTCTGGAACGCTGATAAGGGTGCCCTCGAGAAAGACCACAGGAAGTCCCTCAAACGCACAGCCCGACATTTTACTGTCTTCTGTTTGACGTCCTAAGCAGAGGCATGAAAAGCTCTCGGTTATGAATATGAACGCTAGAAGCAGTATAAATAAATTTTCTGACTTCTTGTCTCATGTATGTTCGCACTCCCAACATATTGTGGGCATTGCGGAAACGTGGCTTCACAATGGCGTCTATTATTCAGAATTCACTCCCCCAGGCTACGTGGCGATGCGAGCGGATCGACAGGATAGCAGAGGCGGAGGGGTCGCTCTTATCGTTCGATCTGACACTAAGTTCTCCCTTATGAAGGCACCAGCAGAAATTGAATCTGTCTGGTTTAAAATTTTTCTTAATGAACAGTTCATTGTAATCGGCATTCTTTATCGACCGCCAGGTTCATATGTGGATGTATTGCGCATCGTTAATGATTATTTGAACATACAAAGATTCAAACTGTCTAATCTTATTTCGATAGGCGATTTCAATGCTCCAGGTATCCATTGGCCATCATTTACGTTTTCTGGTCGGGATACATCCACCTGTAAAGAACTGCTGAACATTTCCTTGTTCTTCGACCTAAAGCAAATTGTTGACGAAACAACAAGAGGTGACTCGCTGCTTGACTTGGTCTTTCTCGGTTCAAATATTTATCAATGTGGTTTTGAATGTGATATTGTTGATTGAATTTCGGACCACAAGGGTGTGGCAGTTACTGTCCTGTTTTCGCAACGCTGTTGACTTTCGCACGTTTCCTGATTCCGCTCACGCTGACGATATTGCTATCGTCGATTTTCTTGCCTCTTCTTTCGATGCATTTTACACGATTAGCCACATAGGTGACATCAACGAACAAGTCAGTGACTTTGAAACTACTGTCAGAGACTGCATGCAACGTTTTGTACCGCTAAAAACAAAGAAAAGGAACCACAAAATACCCTGGATGACAGGTGATATCCTTCACGTATCACGCCGCGTCGGACGCCTCAGGCGCGTGAAGCGTTTATCAGACCCTGATAGTGCTGTCGAGTTTCGTAGAGCAAAGGAAGAACTGCGAGTAATTACGAAATCGGCAAAAGATTTTTTTTTTAATGTCCAGTCAGGATATCTAAAAACTAATCCTCGCGAATTTTCGCGCTCTGTCTTGTCATCAGAGTCTACATCGGCATCTGTTATCTTCAATGATGAAACAACGAATGATCCGTTAATAATACCTGATGATTTTAATGCCTGCTTTAAATCTGTGTTTTCATCAGATACCAACGAAGTTCCATCCTTTGCCCCTCCTAATGTGGCAACCCCGATTACTGATATGATTAATGAGCATGGTGTACTGAACCTATTACTACAGTTATACACTAAAAAATCCACCGGTCCTGGTGGTATACCCAATTCTTTTCTCCTTAGTTATTCATTGTGGTCTGCTCGCTACCTGACCATCATCTTTCAAAAGTCCCTCAATACCGGCATTGTTCCATCCTCATGGAAGCTGGCCAAAGTTCATCCATTGTTCAAATCTGGTAATAAACAGCTCTTATCTAATTATAGACCTATTTCATTTAACATCATATTCATGTAAGATGCTGGAGCACATAATTCACAAACATATAATGGAATTTCTGGAATCTAATCAACCTTAACAGAACTAGTTGAATTCTCACACGACATTCTCTGCGCTTTTGATATCGGCACCCAGGTCGACACTATATTTATAGATTTTTGCAAGGCTTTCGGTACTGTACTGCATTCTAATCTCTTAATAAAGCTTAACATGATCTTGATAAATTAGCTGGATTGAAGTTAGCTGGATTGCCAGTTGCATATCTCATCGGTCACAATTCGAATGTTATAATTCAAATAATTCTTCTTCTGTTGACGTATCTGGTGTACCCCAAGGGTCGGTTCTTGGTCCCTACTATACATTAATGACTTACCTCTAAACGTCACTTCACACATACACCTTTATGAGGATGACTGTGTTTTGTATCGCGTGATTACCACACCAGAAGATAACCTTGAACTAAATTCCTGATTTGTCAGCTTCTGCACCTGGTGCTACACTTCGCAAATGAAAATAAATTTTACTAAAACTGTGATAATGTCATTTTCTAATAATACCTCTCCTTCATTGATCAATTACACGTTAAACGACTTATCCTTGCACAGGGTCACGAAATACAAGTATCCTGGCGTCATATTTACCACTAACATGTGGTGGTCAAAATACATTAATTTCATTTGCACTAAAGCAATCCGGAAGCTCGGGTATTTGAGGCGCAATTTCAACAATTATCCAAAGCAAACTACGTTACTAATGTATAAAACTTTAATTCACCTAATCCTAGATTATGCTTCTGCTGTCTGGAACCCTCATAAGCAGTGCCACATTAACTCCATTGAGAGCATACAAGGAAAATCTATTAGGTTCATATATCGTCGCCATGATCACTATTTTTCACCCTCTCGTGCCTTTCTTCTTTGAATCTAACCCCTTTATCCATACGCCGTCACATTGAGTCATTGAAGTTTCTGCATGGTATCGTCAATTTTTCTTATCGTGTCTCGCATCCCATATATATTCCTTCAGACATTCCTCGGTCAAGTAGGAGTCACCATAGTCTTAATATTAATAGTAAGCCTTACTTTCCTCGAACTAATACATTTAAATACAGCTTCTTCCCACGTACTATTGAATTCTGGAACCTAATTCCCGGTACAATTAGGTCACTGCCACTAGACGATTTCACGTTAAAAGTTAACTACACCTCATTTTATGTATTTTCTGGTTGTTAGTGTATTGAATCATTCTGGTTTTGCACTGACTCTCAGTGTGGCTGTTATTTTGAGTTTCATTTGTGTCATCTGCCTTATTTCATGTGAATTTTAATATGTTATTGTTTACTTTTTTGTATGACTTCTTTTTGTCTAACCCACTCCTGCAATAGCCCCATAAAGGGGCTCCAGTATGTAAAAATAAATACATAAAATGAATAAATTAACTGCGCTATCATTTTTATGTTGGCCGCAGAAGAATTATTAAGAGCAGCCCCTGTATTCTTAATACTGATGATATTGGTGTAAACTTCAGGGGAAGCCGCATAAAGAAAGGTTCTAATGGTCACGAGCACGCGTAGTTGAGGGGCCCTGTAGACTGTAGTGGCTCAACGCCGAATAATTCATTGAAAGCATTCGCAATATCAGATGCGTTTTCAATCATGTGGTTTCGCGAGTGAACCAAAGTTGTCTCTAAGTGCGTAGTAGTTGTGGCAAGAAAGGAATTTACAATTTTTCACTGTTGGTTGCCTCTACTTCCAGAACGTTTTATTTTCTCTTCGAAGTACTTCATTTTAGCGGCTTTAAGCAATTTTTCAGTTTCAGTTGCAGTTTATTCAGACACACATTGCCTGGGTTGAAAGGATTAAAGGCAGAAGAATTCTGCCTGACTAAGGTGCCTTCACCCATACATTTGTTTAGAAGCAGTGATAATGAAAAGAACAAAAGACAAAAGCAATGGCTTTATACATTAGAACATGCCAAAAAAATTTCGGAAAGCAGAAGTAACATCGCGAACAGGCATATTAAATTTTGTAACAGAGTCGCAATAATGGAACTACAATAACCCATAAGAAGAACAAATGCGTACACCACTGACAACATATAAAAAGTACTGATTATGCAAGCGTTATATAAAATGTAACATAGCCACTTCAAGCAATGTATATAACTTTTAGAGAATGTAGCAGACTACAAATGTTATTGAATTTTTTTTGTGTTTCAGTAACCTTTAAAGCACCTCTGTAGATTAACATTAAACGGTGATTTTTTGCCTTTTTGTATAAGTTATTCTTTTTCTGGAGACAATTCGATAGATTAGGTGTCAGCACCGGATTTTTGGGGCAGCATATGTTTTTCTACACGTTACCAATGCCGAGGCGGCTGAAAGGACATTTAGTAGGATGGATGAAAATTGCTGATAGGCAATTTGTCCATTATTGCATCAATCACATGGATTGAGTGCCAATCACATGGTTTTAGGCAAGTTACGACTCGGTCGCGATCAAATGCGAACGGGGAGAGTGGGGCACCTTCATAGTCCGTGAAGTGGGAAACAATGGACACGTGCACCCTAATTGTGCTAACAGTGCCATTTCTCTTGTTCTCGTTGCGTCCTACAATTAACGCTGCTTGCTCTGCTGCGTGTACATCTGGTGCACAATATCTTTTGTGCATGACTAATAAGGTAACATCTTGAATGTTGACATTTATTGTGTGCTTTCTTGCGCTAGCGCACGCGCTTACTCTTGTTCATTTGCAATAGGTTTTTAGGAACAGGAATTAGTTGTATTTCCACGGTGTAGCGGAGATTCGCAGCCCGCGAGCAGATGCAGTGTTGCACGACACAGCTTCTGATGGGTCTCACTGTATTTGCTTAGTGTTTTGGTTTGTCTTTGCAGTTTAGTCTTGAAGCGTGCGGCATTCAGGCCACGAAACAAGAGGAAGAACCAAGAGGACGAAGGAAGGAGAGGATGAGAGGGAAGAGGAGGACAGGATGACGAGACCTCGTTAGAATGAAGTGGCGGAATACATCTGTCGGATTTAAGCTATGTGTTGACTTTAATTGCGCTTATAAAGAACACTGCATTATTTGGCGCAGCCGATAGGATGTGCCTTGCTGTCTTCGTCGAGGAGACCTCGTCTCAAAGCATTATCTTCACTTGATACCAAGTACAAGATGAGCCGTCAGCATGTCTTCCGCACCACGTGAACTCCTCTGGCCGCACGGACGCAGTGCTCAAGGACGCGTCCAAATGCCGTGAGGAACTTTTGCAGACAGGATCAGTCTGCAATACGGCAGCTATTGACACTAGGAGTTTTTAACACCCATGCGGCGTGGTTCTCCGGTTTCGTAATGTATAGAACTGCAATAGCGACAGATGATGCAACAGTCAGCGTATGGGAGCGCTATGTGAGTCTCTGAAGAAACGAAAACGAGCGTCGGATGCAGTTCTACCTGACGTTAAAGGAGACTGAAAAACCCGAACATTGGTTATGTCATTGCCAGTGTCCTTACCGAAATAACGGGTAGCTATCCGACGAAGAGAAAGTATAGAACATGCGCTGTTAGTTTGGTGTCACTGCGAGAAAAATGATGCGGTTTGCAGATCCTGGATCAGAAGCCAACATTTTGAGCGATGTGGAAAGACAGCCTTCTGGTGGCGTTCCAATGCAATCCATTGGGGATGTAGGAGCAGGCGCTAGGCTTGAGACACAGGCGTGGCTGCCTACTACAATATCGCCTTGACAAGTGTCATCTATTGTGCCTGGCAGAGGTCGAGCTCTCATGATTAGGGGCTATAGCCTTGATGAAGTTGAGACTTTCTGTCAGTATTCGAAACAGGTCCAGCTGAAAAAACCGGATACAACATGTGACCTTATGCGGTGTCTCCAAAATTTGCCAGTGGAGCCTTCACAAGAGAGTCGTCCTTGCAGAGAATTTCTCCTCGACTGCAATGAAATAAACCAATGAGCTCATAGAATCTTAGTTGCATATACAGTCAATCAAATTTACAGGGAGCATTCAGAACAGCTTTTTGTATTCCTCCAATGGCTGCTCGAATGGTGCTGGTAGCATTTTACGCATTATGATTCTCTGGGCACCACACAGAACTGCGTACAGACGACCACCCTGTAATGAATGACTGCCACGAAACTATGCACTTGGCATCTTCTAGCCTTCTTCATGTCCCTATAAACCTTGACGGCGTTGAGATGAACGCACTCATGAACAGTGGAACGTATGTGTAGATATCGACTACAAAAGAATCGACAACAGCCATCTCCGTAATGGCAGAATCCTACGTGTCCAGGGTTACGATGGGGCAGTAAGCTCCCAAAATCGGTGGGTGTCTGTTGTGGTTGAATTTCAAGAAAATTGCGTAAAGAGTGACCTGTTCGATAAACCCAGCGTGGCCAATGATTTTCTTCCCTTTTTCTCACCCTGAGGCTAGAGCTAACATAAAGGTTTATAGGGATTACACCGTTTTGGTTGAAAAAATAATAAGGTGACAAAATGTGGAGTGGCACCTAGCCCTAGCTAAGGTTAGTTTAAGTTGAACACACCAGTGCAAAGTATCCAGAGCTCGTATGCATAGGAAGTTATCCTCCGGCAATAAAATTTCATGCAGTTCCCTTTCTACTTGAAGACATATAGTGGTTCGGAAAGCCTCATACAATATGCCGAGAGAAAAAGACTTGATTGAAAAAAGAACTGCAAGCAATACTGCACGCCGACATCACCCGACCGACAAGTTCTCCGGATACTTAGCCCATGCACAGCTAAGACGATGGAACTTTATTTGTACTGATTAGAAAATTTTAAATCGCCAAACAGAGTTAATACCCTTTTCGATGCCGAAAATTGAGGCTATTATTGAGGAAACCGGTGGCTGCCATTGGTTCTCACGGATACATCGGTAAAGGCATTAGGCAGATCCCCTTGACCTAGGAGACCAAGAATTACAGCGTATTTGTTACGCCGTTCGAATCGTTTGAATATCGTCGACTACCTTTCGGAAGGAAGAATTCCACAGCACGGTTTCAAAAAATCATCAATGACATCCTCAAACCATACTTGGGTAGCTTTTTTATTGTTTATATGGACGACGTAATGGTTTTCTCGAAGAAAAAAGAATATTAGAAAATCCACATTTCCCTAGTTCTCAATGCCCTCAGCCTCGCACCTCTCAAAATAACCTTCGATAAAAGCAATTTCCTACAAGAAAAATGGCATTTCTAGCCAAGGCATCTGACGGTTGCACCGAAAAGAGAAAACAGGAATCCTTTGAAAGAATTTCTAAGTTGGTGAAGCCCTTCGACGCGCATAACCTGCGTATTGTCTTGGGTATCTGTGGACAATTTAGGGCATTTATAAGAGATCATGCTGTGAAGGAAAGGTGCCTCACACGGCTGATGCAGGAAGACGTACCATTCCTGTGGAACGATGAGTGTAAAAGTGCCTAATGTGAACTGGACTGTATCATACGACCCAATTCTCTGCATTCCTGACTTCTTTCTACTGTCTGTACTGAAAGCTTATGGATCGCATTACGCAATCGGGGCAGTGCTCTATCAGAAGCTCTCAAACCAACCTTACGACCAAAGGCAGCATGTGTTGGCATACTACGGCTGTACAGGGAAGCCTGCAGAAATGAACTACACCACCACCGAAAAAGAAGCCCTAGTCGCGTTGAAAGCTGTTCACTATTTGCGAACTTACCTTGAAGGAGCGAAATTCACACTTTTCACTGACCATCCGGCATAGATGCACCTTAACTAGGCAAAACCAGAGCGCGCGTTGCAACAGGGGTTAAGTACCTGCGACAGTTTGACATCGTCGTTTTGAATCGCCTTGCTCTGCTCCTAATAGGTTACGTGAAGCTGTGGGAAGGCGCAGAAGGAAATGCAAGACATCGATGGAAAGTACCATGTGCCACTCACACTACTTCCGAATACTCTCCTCAATTGTCACGATACTCGAGAGTCAAGTGAACATGATGGGTGTTTGCAAATTTACAAGCTACTGAAGGGGTTTAAATGGTCAAACATGAAAGAAGACATTAGCAACTACGTACGGAGTTGTCATGCATGTCAAATAAACAAGGTGAAGGGTAGACAGGCGACAGACATAATGGTGATACCAAAGCATTCGCGAGTCCCCTTTAAAGTTGTCCATTTGGTTTTTGCGGAGCTACAGAAAGCGGGCGTGGGTTCCCGGAAAGTGAAGCGTTTCTATTTTGCATAGACGACTGTGCCAGAATGATTACCGCGAAAGCAGTAAAGGAAGACTCCCACAGCGGCATTGTCCTTGCCATTTAAGCAGAATTTTTTGGACATACTGAGTCCATAGTGTGTGGAAATGAACACGCATTCCATAACGCTCAACTATCGAAGTGGACTCGAAATTATGGCATGACGACCAAATTTTGCTCGCCCTACCAGGCCGCCGCAAACGGCGTTGCAGGGCGTCCCGTGCAAAATGTGAAGGAATTCATAAGGGTGTACTAAATGTTTCCAGGTAGGTGCAAATGCTACCTAGAAGCTGCTGTGAGCCGTAACCATTAATACACAAGTTGCTTGGGGTGCAGCCCTCTTTCTGCCGCATCACGAGTCACGCAGGCATTTACAGCGTGTAGCGAAAAACAAAAACGCTTGGCGCGTTGAGTCGTGCGGATGTGCTCCGTATGAGCTCCCGAGTTCTTGGTCTTTTCCGAGCGACGATCTGTACCAGCAGACCCGGACCTGCTCCCACAAGGTCCCAGAGAGTGCCTGGAACACTGCCGCTGTTTTTCGAGGCGCAAGAGCCCTTTTTACCCCTTTAGGGGCACTTTCGTTCACCGGTCGCAACTAGACGAGCTGGGCCTACTTCAGGCCTAGCGCAATTAGGGGCGCTATCGGCGTCGCCGCCGGCCCCTCGAGCCGTCACCGACGCTGCCGCGATGGAGTACGCCGTAGACGGAGAAGAAATCTCCCCGGAGGAATATGAAGACCGAAGCCTATGGATACAGGCTGCCATCAAAGCCGATGATCGAGCTCGCCCCAAGCATGGGGACGTCAATGCCCAACAGGATGCAGCTACGACACCGACGGACGCCACCGGCAAGGCAGCCCAGACCAGGGGGGTGAACGCATCGATAAGACGCCGCCCATATAAGAAGAAGCCGTTCCCGCGTGTGCCAGAGAGTGACTACAAGATCGTACACCGGCCGAGAGGCGGACTTCGGCTCCGTGACCACACGGCCACTACACTACTGTACGCCCTGTGCCTGGACATCGGAGTGAACTTTGGGGAAATCAAGCAACAGGACCAAGTAAGGATCAATCCTTTTAACAACTCTATTCTATTCTATTCTATTCTATTCTATTCTATTCTAGTCTATTCGACGTGTGCCTACGTAGCGGCACTGGACAACAGCATCAAGGGAATTGCGTATCACGTTCTAGAAGACCAAAGCCACGCCGAGATCATGGACGACATCGTTAAAGTCAACCCACAGCTAGAGATTGTGGACGCAAGAAGGATGGGAAAATCATCAAAAGCCCTGCTCATCACCTTCGCAAACACCAAGAGAGTCCCGGACTCCATTCGATTCGGCGGAGGAATCCACAACTGCTACCTCTTCACACCCAAAGTGGAAGCATGCTACAACTGTAGAAGACCGGGACATCGCTCGGACGTGTGTCCGGAAGAACGAAGAAATCTCTGCTACAGGTGCGGCGATGAGCATCCGGTCCAAGACGAGCCCACGTGCACGCCGAGGTGCATCCTGTGCAAGGGAGAACACTTCACGGGGTCCAACCAATGCAAGATCAGATATGAGAGACCGCTTGCCAAGGGAAACAAGAAACGAAGTGGCAAGCCTCAAGTGGAATTTCAGCGACCGGAGGGAAAGGGAGCGCAACCTGCGCACCCGAAACAGCAGCAGCAACAGCGAGGCAGAAGCAGATCGAGAAACCGAGCCCAGGTTAACGACCGAGGAAAACGAGACCGCTCGGAGTCCTACCCGGCGCTACCGAACACCTGGCGAGAAGGAGCACCACATCAGGTGAGCGGGACACTGCAATCCTCCCACGAGAGTAATGAAATTAAGGAACTTAAAGCAATCATACAAAAACAGGAATGAATAATTCAGGAACTAATGAACGCACTAACACAACAGCAACAAGAAAGTAAAACACATATAGCTCCACAACCCGCGGTCTTAACACAGGAACCGCGGAGAGCATCCCTCCCCCCGTCAAACGCATCATCCTCTAGGGCACCCTCACCTGCAAGAGGGCCTCCGGCAAAAAAGAGATTGATGGAAGACTCAGAGAATCACGAAAAACGGAATCACGAGGGAGTAATGAGCCTATTAAGAACAGTGGCAACGAGATTAGATAAAATTGAGGAAAGGCAAAACAATATTGAAGCAAACATAGAAGCACGCTTCACAGCTATCAGAAACGAGACCAGGGAACAATATAAAACCTTAGCAGAACAAGTAAGAGTCCTTACAAACGCAGCAAAGGCTACAAACGAGCTAGTACAGAAACATGACAATCAACTGGTTAAGGTGATGGGCAAACTCCTTCCGGCCCCAGGACCCACGGCCTCCACCCCAGTGCAATCAATCTCCCTCCCTAAAGCCAATCATGGGGAAGGGCCAGACGGAGATAAGAATATGGCAATGGAACTGTAGGAGCTTCCGCGGAAAGCGGGAGAACCTAGAGCTCCACATTCAAAACCTTGAAAAAGAAAATATTCCCGATGTCATAGCCCTACAAGAAACCAAGAAAAAAGTAAAGGTTCGGGATTACAAAACATATGAAAACGGCAAGGAAGAAAAACCACTCACGGCCTTCTTGGTCCATAGAAATCTAACTGCAATAGAGCACGAAATTCAATCCAACGGTGCAGACTGCCTCCTGATGGAGGTCATACCGCTAAAAAGAAGCAAGGCCCCGCTATTCATTCTAAACACATATAGCACCCCCAAGGCGGAATCCTCCCCCATAATAAATGCCATGAACGAAGCCAGAAAAATCAGTAAAACGAATCCTCTAATAGTAGTAGGAGATATGAACGCACAACACATGGCATGGGATTACAGAACAAATTTAAAGAGGGGTACTGGCCTCTGGCAACATCTTCAGGACGAAGGATACACGCTCCTGGCAGATCCGCTGGTGCCGACTAGGATAGGGAACAGTGTACAAGCTAACACATGCCCTTACATGACCCTATGCAAAAACATAGTAGACGCACAATGGCACAACACGAACGAAAACCTAGGGAGCGACCCTTACATTATAGAGACCACTATACCCAGCAGTACGCTCAAGAAGGAAAGAAGAAGGGTGACACGACTGGTAGACTGGGATAAATTCAGAGAAAGGAGACAGGGTAACGCAGATGGCAAGAAGATTGAAAACCTAAATGAATGGATTCACAAACTATTGAAAGACGCAGAGCACACCACCAAGACGATAGAGATAGCAGCCAAAAACAAAGCCGCTGATAGCAAATTATTACACATGTGGCAGGCGCATAATAGCTTACAAAAAAGATGGATGAAACAAAAACACAACAGAAAACTTAGAATTAGAATAGCCAAACTAGAAAGAGAAATCGAAAGTCATTCTCAAAACTTAGTTAAACAACAATGGGGACAAACATGTGACCAAATGAGCGGAAAATTGGGGCTCAAAGACACATGGCATCTTCTGAGAAATCTTTTAGACCCAGAAAACAGCAGAGCCGCTCACCAGAGGGATGTAGAACGCATAATTCATGCAAGCCCACTTAATGACGAAGAAATGATAACGGAATTACAAAACCGATACCTATGCACAACGAAAAACCTGACGCTTCCTAACTACAGCGGCAACCCCAACCCTGAACTTGACGAAAACATAACGGTAGCTGAGGTAAAGGCGGCCATGCAGAAACTTAGAACATCCTCCGCTCCAGGAGCGGATGGAGTGACGAACAAAATACTAAGAAATCTCGACGAGGACACTATTCAGGGAATCACGGAGTACTTTAACAAGTGCTGGAAGTATGGGTGGCTGCCAGAGACGTGGAAACACGCCAAGGTAACTCTCATACCCAAGCCAGGCAAGAAACTCGAACTAAGCAACCTCAGACCCATATCCCTAACATCATGCTTAGGGAAGCTATTGGAACACGTGGCGCTATCTAGATTACAAGACCACATGGACAAGCACAATCTCTTTCCGCACACGATGATAGGCTTCCGGCCCAACCTGTATACGCAAGATATAATGCTCAGGCTTTCGGAAGAGGTAATAAACACACCGAATAGCACCAACACTAAAGCAATAATGGCACTGGACCTCACCAAAGCCTTCGATAATGTCACCCACAATGCCATCATGAATGCCCTCTCCGACTTAAACATGGGGGAGAGAATATACTCATACATCAAGGCTTTTCTAACCGACAGAACGGCTCAAATAACATTCGGAAGCATCAAGTCGGATACACTACAATTAGGAAGCAAAGGCACACCGCAGGGGTCAGTGCTGTCACCCTTTCTCTTCAACATAACCCTCATACCCATGGCCAAGCTTCTAGCCGCCATACCAAGCTTATCGTCGGCACTCTACGCAGACGACATCACCCTATGGACAGTCAGGGGAAGCGACGGTGATATTGAGAGCACGCTACAGACGGGAGCGAATATAGTGACCGGATGCGCCAGGAGAGTCGGGCTAACCTGCTCGCTACAATAATCCGAACTCCTACTTATCAGACACAGACCTAAGAAAAACAATCCCCCGGCACAATTGGATGTTAGGGTTGATGGTACAAAAGTTCCAGAAGTACAAACCTTGAGAATACTGGGAATGCACATTCAAAGCAACGCGAAAAACACAACTACACTAAACAAACTAGTCGCATGCGTTGGACAAACCAACATGCTCATAAGACGAATTGCTAACAAACATCAGGGAATGAAAGAAACAGATTTGAGGAGGCTAGTGTAGGCTTTGGTTCTCAGCCGTATAGTTTATTCTCTCCCCTATCTCAAACTTCAGGCAGCGGAAAAGAAGGTTGAATGCCTCATAAGACAATCGTACAAGGCAGCCCTTGATCTCCCTAAGTATACATCAACAGAAAGGCTGCTAATGTTAGGCATACACAACACGCTTCCCGAGCTAGTTGAGGCGCACAGAATCGCACAGTACGACAGGCTAACAAAAACACCCACGGGAAGACACATTCCAAGGACCTTGGATATCAGGCAAGAATGCATAGGGACGGATGCCGTGCAAATGCCTAGAAACATACACAAGTATCTGAGAATAGATCTAATCCCGAAAAACATGCATCCCGAACACCACGAAGAAAGCAGGAAGGCGAGAGCCAAAGCCCTCCACAGGCAATATTCAAACTATAAGGAGGCAGTCTGTACGGACGTTGCAGAGCTCTGTGATCACGATGCCTTTTTGATAGGCGTCGTGGGCATGGACCTAAAACCAATCTCAGCCACCTCTGTGCGAAGCAAAAAGGCACACGAGGCGGAGGAAGCGGCCATCGCCTTAGCCATTATAAGCACTGAAGCAAACACAATTTTTAGCGACTCGAAAACAGCCGTTAGAAATTTTGCAAAAGGGAGGGTCTACAAACCCGCCAAACAAATACTAAAACCGCAAAATTTCAACGCCAGACCCATTAGAATCATATGGATTCCGGCTCACGCGTCGCATCCTGGGAACGAGGCGGCCCACAACTTAGCCCGAGGTTTCGTCAACCGGGCAGTGGTCGAGCCGGTCCTGAGGTCGGCCAGAGAGACTTTGACCACCTACCACGAGATCACATTATATTACAGAAACAACAGAAAGACATTCCCGCCGCCGGACAAAAGCCTTAATAAACATGAACAAGTGACCTGGCGGAAGCTACAAACTAACACCTTCCCCAACCCCTATATATACTCCAAGGCCTACCCAGGAATCTACACCCCCGAATGTAAGTTCTGCGGGGTCACAAAGGCAGATTTAAAACACATTTTATTCGATTGCGACAATCTAAAACCGAAAAGAGAATGGCATCTCTCCAACGAGCAAGAGTGGGAGGATGCGGTGTGCAGCTCGGACCCAGTGGTTCAACTGCAGGCCGTCAGCTGGGCTTTGGAAGTCGCCGACAGACAGGGCCTCACGACCATAACAGGTGGCACTAGAGGAACTGATCGGACGGCCACCTCACGCACCCTGGTAGCCCACTAAAGTTAACAAAATCGTTTCTGTTGACGAAATAAAGCTGTTACGACCACCACCTCCAGCGGGTAGCGAACCGGGTATCCTTGGCAAACTTCAACTTGCCGAAACAACGAAAAGCGCGTCGGAGGAAGCTATTTACAAATGACCATCTAGAGAAACTGACAGAAGACGCGGCAAAAACTACCACACATAGAGGTTGATTAGAAGGTCCTTATAAGAGAAGGCGTCAGCACTTCAAATGTGGCATTTCACGGACCATTTCCTGTGGCAGAGACTGCGTTAAAAAACGGCATATTGAAGATAAGATGGTATCTGGGAGCCTCTGGTAAAGATGAGTGCGCCTCCATCGGAAATGTTTTCAAGCGCTACACCAGCATGTGTGAAAAAAGAAAGCCAGGAAGGGTGAAGCATGCTGCATTTATGCTACGAAACAAGAAGAACCAAGGGGACAAATGAAGAGGACGAGGAGGGCAGTTTAGCTATAATAAAAGGGTGGAATACATCCGTCGGTACTAAGCTGAGTGTTTCGTTTAGTTGCATTTATTACGGATGCTACATCAATCGCTACATGCTATATATATAATTGGGGGAGGGGGATGCTGTGGCATCAGTGAAAGGGTAAATTGATGTATTGCGTTTTTTTGTTTTTAACTGGGGATTTTGTTTTGTTTATACAATACCGCACAAGGGGACCATAAGCGTTGTTGCTGCTGGCAGTATGCGTGCTCCCTAGCTGTGTTCTTGTTCTAATTATTTTGAACGTTTTCTTATTTTTGTTACCTGCATGACATATCACAGTGTATGAACTATTGCGTCAGTGTTTGAATTAGCGTTGTTTTGTAAGTTGGCTACTGCAATGGTTTTTTTTTTCTTTCTACCGCAGATATAGCTAGTGCCACACATTCCAGTTTCGTCCTGTAGAAATTAGCTCGTCGTTATACTAGAATGTTTACGGCAGTCTTTATAGGTTATTTTTATTCAGCTGCTGCATAAATGCCCTGTTACACGTAGACGGCTATTTCTTTTTTCAGATTTGGCATCACGGTAGGCAAGTTCTTGCATAGACTTGGGTGAGGGTGCAATCCTGCTGCTGGAAAAGCGCGATTCATGTCTGAATAGTTAAACTTGCGAAGCTTGATATCAGTGTTCCCTTTCCTTTGGTCCTGTCGAACGCAACGGTTGTAAAAAAAAATGTATAGCGATGTCTGACATTATGCTGCCGAGGGTCCTTACTTCACGAGCGACATGCAATGAGATAGACACGTTGGGATATTTGGTTATCAGTGACGGGTGCCTATCTCCACCAAAGCGCCGATATGAGACAGGCGCACAATTCACGACATTGGCCGATTTTACTTGCGACGAGGAGGGAAAAGCGGAACCTGCACGACCTTGGCCGTCAACGGTGCTCAGTCCCCAACCTCTTTCGGCGGCGCGATTACCGATAGGGTCGAGTGGGGCGAACGCGATTGCTGGTAACCAAGTATGTCACCGAGCGGGCTCTTTCCGAGAAAATGCGGGAGTCGCATAACGAGGTGACCGTCCTCTAATCACATTACTGCACCAGTGGGCAAGGCTGTCCTGAAGAACGGTGACAATCTGCGCCTTGCCACGTATATCTGCCGTGCGGTGGTTTTGACGGCGAAAGATGAGATATTCGTGTCTGCCTATGGCTCCAGACGCGGCGCGGGCCAGGCGCCTGCCTGGCCCGCGGCCATGTCACTACGCGTGCCATGGCCGTTTTCGACAGCCCCTTCTGAGACTGAGGGGAGTCGATGGGTTTGCGCCGAGCCGATGAAATCTTCCAGGGAGTGTTTGCTCGCCAAACGTACGCAAGCCTGAAGTGCCGCAGTGACAGCTTTCCTTGACGTATGGCTCGCACCTAATACACTAATAGCTGTTCGAAGGTCATTGGCATCTGTATGCTTAGAACGGGGTGACCCATGTCTTTCACCTTACCACCTTAATTTGCAAATGCTTCCTGCTCCGTAGTATTTGATTGCACTCACTGCGCTGGGTGGGCTCTTTAGTTTTAGGCTGTGCACCCATTGCATTTCCCGACACGTACGATTGCTATGCTCTTGTAACGCTCTCTGTTGGTGTGTCTATGTATGTTGTTTTTAAGGAGAGGAGTACATAACTTGAAGTGTGGTAAAAAAAAACTGGGCCTCCACGAGGCTCATTGATTGTATAGCCGGCGGCCCACTATCACGGCGATCGTGGTACATATTTGGTGATGGGTGTGCCATCAGATCATCCTGAAAACTAGTCAGTGCTGATTAGACTGTACATGATTGGGGCGGTGAACCGACAGATAGAAAATGTGGCCCCGCAACTCCAACCAACGGTTCTGGACAAATATTGAGGTGCTATGGACCTTCAGTCGTACGTGTTTGGTGATGGGTGCGTCGGTGGACCATCCTCAAACCTAGTCAGCGGTGATTGAACTGTGAATGATTGGAGGGGTAAACCGAGAGTTGGAAAATTTCGCCCCGCAACCCCAACCAACCGTTCTGGAGAAAAGTTGAGGTGCTATGCACCGTCGGCTCTACCGATGTAGGGTCGCCCTATAGGTGTTCAAGTTCCATCTTGCCTCTATATGTGCAATTTCTTGTAAAAAGTATCCGCAAATACAAATTGCCTTCAAGCTTGTCCTGTGTCTTGTTTCATTCATCCGAAAACTCCAGCGAACCAATCGCCGCTCTCCTTAGCGGCAGAAATCTTCACATGCGCTAGCCATCTCTGGCAGTACGCCTCGGATTACCAAGGGACGACGCAATATCTCTATCCGCGAGAAAGACGATGAAGAACTTGGAACTTTACTGGAGCGCACGACGATTGCTACATCTAGTGCAGTGTTGTTAGATGAAAAGCACATCAGCGAATGCTTGAAATATTTGATTCTTTTCTTATCCTGCAAGCCCATAAGGCTTCCCCTCCTTATTTATGAAACCGCGCACGTCCTTGATTAAACTCTCTACCTTTCCCTCTTCGTTTATCTCTCTCTTTAGCCCAACATATTTGCCCTCTATTAGGTGTTATTTAATAATTGTTCAAATAGTTCCACTTGCCCTCGCATATGAAAAACTTATCGTGTTTTTTTCTGTATTGAAGGCTGGCTGTATAACGAATGGTAATTGTCAGATTTATCATCCGATTTCTCTTCTCTGTGAAACGTATACGATATTTTTGGACTGTCCGTTCATAGCATATTGTATTTTACTTTGAAGAGCTGCGTGATTCTGATTCAACAATAACTTCCCTCTAGCTGCTACTCTATTACAAATGCCACAAGTTTTATGAAGCTGATCTACGCGCCGGTACTTAAGACTGGGCAAATCGGTAAGATTTTCTGCTACCTCCGCAAAGCTTTTGAAGTAGTCAGCCAATCACAGATTCAGGTCAAGCTGACACATTCTGGCGTTGACTCGTCAGTTGTCAATCTCTTGTGTAGTTATATTCTTGACAGATTATGTTACGTTAACGTCGCTATTTGAACGTCGTCTTTGTAGATGGCAACTAACCCCTATGTCCCAGTATTTTGACTGCTTCTTTTTTAATTTTCGTTATTGACATCTTTTTATACTAAGAGTATTTTTTTTCTATACGCCGACCACATCAAACTTCTTGAGGAAATGTACATCAATAAATTGTGCATCCTTTACAGATAGTTTCGCGCCAGTCTCGATCAGCACCTATATATTTACACCGTTGACTATAATGTAAATCTAGTTCTGTTGTCTTGGTAAAGTGAGCAGAGGATTTTCCGGTCGAGACGTCGATGCAGCATCACCTCAGGAAGCTGCAACAGTTATTTTTTCCGAGGTTTATTGGGAAAATTGGGCGACTAGCCTGAGGCAATAGGGGCGACGGCCTACGAGCTGGTCACGCACGGCACTGGTGAGGCGCAATGACGGTGAGGAACTGTTTGATGGAGCAGCGACGTCAGCGTTAGGCTATTGCTGTTCAAATGGTGGCTGGGAACGGCGTGGGCTCAGTCTGGAACGATAGCAATCATTGGTCGGCCATAGAAGTGAGCAGGCGATATGATGGTGGCGATGGCGGGCCATGTGACCGATGCAGTGGCGGGCAGAGGAGATTCGTCGGCCAATCATCTGCAGTTCACCACTCAGCCGGATTTCTAAAGCATGGAGCGTACCTCTGGCTAGGCGAAGGATAAGATATATCTGAAAGCTGTGAACTCTGCTATTTCATAGTCCTTCGCAGGCTGTTGCTTGAACAATGTAATCGCGCGCAAGCTGTTGGTATTACTGACGCTTGGGAAAGCGGCTGGCAGGTGACATTAATTCAGTTTCGCGCTGTACAATTCGCATCAGGTGGTCTAAAGTCGATGCTGGTCTTAAGTCGCATGATGAAGTCGCAGCTGTGTTGGGAAGCGGGGGAAGGATGTTTCAATGCGGTAGTTCTTCGCCTTGTCAAGACTGACATTCCTTGATATTATCGCCGACTGTAGCACAATTTTGCAGATTAGCAACATGAAAGCATCGTCACAGATGCCCTACAAAACTCACCCGACTTTGTCTGAGTCGTACATGTGACTGGAAGCTCTGCGCTACAGAGCAAGCATATGCTGGATGTGAGGGTTGTATGACTCCGGGGACGTTTGTGTGTCAGTCGATTGGTCTTTGTGACGTTTTTCCACCTAAGTGAATGGTCCTACAAGTCTTTCAGCTTCTGCTTACGCTTTTCCCAAATAGTAGGCTCATTTTCATGCTTCTTAAACCACACCCTACTCGTGCCTTCCTAGTAAAACATCCAGTTGGCGGACATTACACTTTGATCTCATTTGGTGTGGGTACTAACACCGTCATACACGGCAGTCGCATCTTCCACAGTTACGTTATCCGTGCCATCGAACGTTACTTGTTCCTTTGGATACGCCGGGACCACGGTTGCGTTGTCGCCGCTGGCGCAGGCCTCGCCTGCTCCATCGTGATAATACCGACGGGACAACCGCTGTGGTGCTCCACTGTCTATTGGGGCTACCCTACACCTCCATCAAACTGCCACGTGACAAAATTAGGGAGACGCAAAAGTATTTACAGGCTACTATAAACAGCGTTGACGCTGCATACACAACATGGCTATCCGAACAAGGCACACGTATATTTCCGTCAAATCGCCTTTTTTCTTCATAGTCTTCAAGGCCATTCCACACTGCTCCGTAGCAATGGTATTGATGACTGTCACTTCTTACGCTTTGATCTGTTTCATTTCTCTAAATGGCGCAAATATGTATAATCAGCTCAGCTTGATTGCTGCGTGGACCAATGTTTTTACTAGTACTTGTAAAACCGTATGCGCTTTTTTCTTATTTTCTATATTCTGTACCATTGTGTAATGTCTGTGAGATCATTCATGTCAGTGTAATCTTTCATACAACTTTACACTTTTCTATTCACACTAAATGTGTTTAAGTGCGGCGTATACACTCACTGGTCTGCGTTTGCAGACTATCAAGAGCATTCGATTTTCCTACACCTTTCCCAAAGTTGTACAAAATAATATTTTTAGGGACGAGGCGTGTTTATTTGTAGATGATGGATGGAGATCGATGAGCCTAGGATGAGTTTAGCTCACACAGCGTTGCACATGACAGCGTGCACAGTGCTCCGTCTGAGGTGTGCAGAAGAGTGGGGTTGCTTTGAAACAAGAAGGAACTCGTACAAAAATACACAATGCAATGAGCAAAAACAGTCAAGCACAGGTTTGGTTATGCGCTCCGCACCAAAAAGATCCTTCGTCCTCTTCTTCTTACTTTCGCCTCAATCAAGGCGTTAGATTCCGTTTGGAAGACGAAGCCCACCATGGCAGTTAGGTCTGTGTAATAGTGTTATATCGCTTGAGGCACGTAACGTGCGCAAGTTCAGTAGCACTAGAGCGGCGTCCTGGTGACATTACACGGACGACCACATAACGTTAAAACCCCTAATGCGGTCAACGAAACTGAAAGAACAGGTATACTGAGCTAAGAACTTTGGCCTAACCCACGTCTGCGCTGAGTGGTCCACAGCCGCACCAAGCCACATTTTTCGAGTGAAACCGAGTCGTGGTGGTGGCCGTACCGCTCTTTGGAGGGATCTTATGATGTCAATGTAAGCAGACTAGCAATTTGTTGGGCTTCTTCAGCACGGCCCAAGATTTTGGCAACTGAGTCCTCCGTATCGAGCGTAAAAGGCAAAATGGTATCGAGACAGCTTGGACGGCGGGCGCGGTTCCCGAGCGTAGAGTAGGTAGAAAGGTGTGAAGTCTCTGGTTTCGTGCTTCGCAGTACTGTAGGCGCACGCGTGATAGACGGTAAGGTGTCATCCCAGCCCTTGTGATTAGATGAAACATACATAGCCGCATGTTGGTCAGGGTGCGCTTGGTACGTTCGACAAGGCCATTGGTCTGGGGATGAGATAGTGTTGAGTGGCGAAGCTGCGAAGTGCAGAGTCTAGGCAACTGGTCCACGGCGTCGGCGACGAATTGGTGACCACGGTCGCTGATAATTTCACGAGATTGACCGTGGCAAAGAATTACGTAGCGTAACAAAAAGGCAGCTGAACAACCGGCTGTAGAGCAAGATATCACAGCATTTTCCGCGTATCTAGCAATATGATTTACACAGATGATGACGCAGCGATTATTAGAAGATCGTGAAATGGTCCTAGCAGGTCCATGCCCACTTTCTCAAAAGTTGTAGTAGGCGGCGCTACAGGATGAAGACCTTGCGGAGCACCTGTTGGCCGCTTATGAGGCTGTCATTTCTCGTCGGTCGACACAATAGTTTAATACAAGGTCGCATCTTAGGCCAGTAAAACCGCGCCTGTATTCGATGAAAGGTGCGAATGAATGCAAGATAGACAGACGTCGGACCATCATGCATGGCAAGGGGAACTTGAAATTGCAGGCTTTTGGGAACAACCAGTGAATACCGCGCGCCACTTGCTCAGTAATTTGTCTTGTATAACACTCCTTCTCGAAGCCAAAAACGATCACTGGCTTTGGGACTCCAGACATCGACGAACAAGGGTCCAAACAGAAGTCATTGCGCTGTTCTCGCTAGAAAACGGTGGCGTCAGGAAACGTGTGAGGAACAGTAGCAAAGCAGGTGTCGAGATACTCTGCATTAACTTCCGTTGTCGACAGAGGAAGGCGAGAAAGGCAGTCAGCGTTGGCATGTCATCTTCCACTTTTCTACGAAACAGTGAAGTCCCCGCTTTGCCAACACCCACATTGGACCGAGGTATAGCAGTGGTAGAATTTTGTTACTGCTTTTACTTCTCTGCCGACGTAATCGCTCTGACCTTCGTTTATGTTAACTCCGTCACTATAGCCTCACAGACCTAAGCTCGTCAGTTGTGTAATGTCTAGTATTTCATGCCTTTCGATGTTCCTGCATGTCATCGCCAAAATTTGATCGTCCACACACAATACTGACTCTTCATAACGTTGATTTTCATAATATCGGCACTTCTCATTACACTCTTCCATTCTTTGTGTTGTTCGTTCATAGCTTCGCATACTAATATGCCTCCCGGATTCCCTGCTTTTATTTTCCTTGCATTTTGCTGTATGAAAAGTCCTCTTTTTATAAATTGGTCAGTTGATTCATGTTTTCTGACATATATTCTCGCCAAAGTTCTTTCGTTCTCGCTCTTGATATGTTCATACTTTTCAATGCGTGCGTGCGCCAGCACCCAGACCTTAAGGTTTGTTCTGTACAAGTCAGATAAATTAGTAATTGATTCTATTTCTATCCTGCTGGTGTTGAAATAGTTTACAATACGTTCCCTGTGTTTGCTATTAGTGCATATAATAATTCTGCTTGAGTAACTCCTTTTAAGACCAGTCTCCACGTTTTAATTTTGCCCATTTGTTTCTCTACCACAATTGTTTCTTTCGGTAGATTCTGTCTAAAGTGTTACTTTTAAGGTGCGCCAGTAGAGGGGCTATTAAGCAATTCGTACGCCTGGTTATAAACTTTTAAAAATTATAACATTATTTTAATATTATTATTATTATTATCTTTCCTATTGCTACCCACAGCTGTATAGAGAAGTGTCATACCTATGTAGTCTAAGGTCGCATAATTCAGCCGCCTCAGAACGTTGCTCGCAATGCGAATGAAGTCTCCACGTTTTCCGCAGGCCCTCCGTAGTTTTGTGCTAAAGGGATCTTCTTCATCACCTTTCTTTGGAACATCAACAAGGACGTCGCTCTTCGAGAAGCAACATTTACTGCTCCTTTGAGCAGCAGGCCTTAGTTTCCATGTCTTGGGAAACTGCAGAAGGACTTTTTTGATGAAGACACGGCCACGAGTGGCCAAATGAAGAAACTCTGACGATGACTGTAGCAGGACCTGCATGTCAAAATATGGCGTTTTATCCTGGGAAGATGCAACTCAGTTTACCAAACACATCAATCATATAACGTGATTCTCTGTTGATTATATAAAGATTAAATAAAAGCAGCCTAGCGAGCAACAAATTCACGAAATTTTTCTGTTGCCTATTTCTTACGCACCAATTCAGCGTCCATTATCTATGACTCTCACGGTGCGGCATTGTTCGAGTCGCGAAGTACCGACCAACGGGTTCCAAATGATCAGGGAGCACGAAACACCGAGCAAGACTCGGGCAAAGGGCCGAATTCCTCTAAGGCAGGTGCAGATTTTTCTTTTTTTTTTTTGCACGACATTGACTTCCTGAGAGCGGTTTGTAGGGACCCCTGTGCATTTTCTCGCCCGCGCGTGCATTGACAAGCTTGCTAAGAGGTAGGGGTTGCGAATTGCCCGAAATATGCGGTGTCTGTGCCATACCGTGTCCACGGATTGCTAACAATGTATCTATTCAGATGGTATGTCGCTGTAAGGCCGGCAGCTGTTTCTTCTGCTTTTTTCAACGAACAATAGAAGTCCGCTACGGACTCAAGAATATGAGTGCGTATGTGTAGTTCAATGCAAGGGCACGACCTTTAATAGCGAGGGGAATCATCAGTTCACTGGCCCCTAATTAAAAGGGCTGCGGCCAAGGTTTCGAGACGAGTCGTGCTACAATTGAATGAACTTCATTGGATCATCACCAATAAAAATACCGTTCCCCGACCCAGGGAAGTTAACAAAGGACAAGTTACCTAAATGCAGGTTTTAGTCCATGCTAGCAGTATAGAAGCTGACCCTAGTATCAGCTGAGAACTAGTGGAGGGGCTTGTGCAGTCCAGTATTGTCTGGGCCGCCTAGCCACGGCTGAACTCTGAGCGACTTGTTGAGGTAAGAGACGGCAAACCAACGTCTTTAACGAAGCTCGTGGTAGGTCCCCTCAAGTTAGCTCAACCTGTTCGAGAGTCTGCGTTGGATCTAGACTCCCGAGAAACCTAGCCCATCAATTGCAACTATCTCAACAAGATCGGCTAGTCAGCGTGCTTTGGGAGCGATCTGCCGTCGAATTCGCGGTTTACGGACTTGCTGCTGCTTCCCGACTATGTGCATGCCGTCTCTTTTCTTTTGAACTTTGTCTCAGTAGAACTTTGTTAAATGTATTCTTGTGTGGAGCTTGTTTTTTATATCCGCTGTTAATTGCTCGTTGTATTTCTTTTGTCGTGAGTATTGATAATATTAAATACATGTGTAAGTGTTCAAGTGTCATTTTTAAGTTAATTCCTGTATTGTTGACGTTCGATAAATTTTTCCCCCGATTCTGGCCCTGTCACTGTGTTCTCTCGAGTACGGAAGAACCAACCGGCTTGTATAGCCCGTCGATGACCTCGCGCCAACGGAGAACTGGTGACAAGCCGTGACATAAACTTGCGTCTGCTTGAGGACGTCCTATGAAAATGCCAGACAGTGCATTAAGAACGAGAATCGTGGATATTTATCGATGAGTGCTACTGACACATGGCTTCCCAGTGTCAAACACACGCGTATGTGAATTGTGAGGTCACAATTTGTGGAGTCGGCCTGTAGGATCCTTGAGCGATGAAAGCTAACAGAGCGCATGATAGTCTGTGATTACCGAGAAGGCCTTGACATATAAATATAGGCGCAACTTTGAAACAGCCCAGCCGAGATCAAGACATTCGCGCTCGGTAATAGAATAGATGCGCTCTGCAGTTTTCAGGAGCCGGCAAGCGTAGGCTATAAGTCGGCTGTGTCTGCGTTGGCGTTGCAATAAGACGGCGCCGATCCCGTAACCACTAGCATCGGTTCGGACCTCTGTGTGTGCGCACGGGTCCAAATGGGACAGGACCGGTTGATTGATGAGAATCGTGATAAGGCGTGAAAATTCGGCAGTCTGAGGGGAACCCCCCAAAAAAAAGGCACGTCTTTCTTCAGAAGTTCAGTGAGTGGTCGAGCAATTGCTACGAAATCTTTCACGAACCGTCGGAAATAAGAACAGAGCCCCACAAAACTCCGGACGTATTTGAGAGACTTAGATACAGGAAAAGCCGTTACTACTCGAACTTCCTCCGGGTCGGCTTGTTCTCTGGAAGCATCCACGAGATGGCCTAGCGCTGTAATCTGACGGCGCCCTATGTGGCACTTCGATGAGTTTATTTGGAGCCAAGCTTTGCGGAAGATGTCAAGAATAGCTGCGACACGCTCAAGGTGCGTCTCAAATGTAGGAGGGAACATAATGACGTGGTCGACGTAACAAAGGCAAGTTCAGCATTTAAAACCTTGAAGCAGAGAGGTTACCATCCGTTCGAACGTGGCATGGGCATTGCATAAACCGAACGGCATAACCTTGAATTGGTAGAGGCCATCTGGAATGACGAAAGCGGTCTTTTCTTGGTCTTGCTCATCGACGGAAATGTGCCAATAACCAGATCGAAGGTCGATGGACGAAACGTATTTGGCACCGTGAAGACAATGAAGAGCGTCGCCCATTCGTGGTAAAGAGTAAACATCCTTTCTAGTAATTCGGTTTAGCTGGCGGTAATCAACACAGGAACACCACGTGCCATCATTATTTTGGACGAGCATGACCGGTGACGCCCAAGGACTCGACGAGGGCTCAGCAATGCCTCTGGCGAGCATCTTGTTTACTTCCTGCTGGATAACTTGCCGCTCTGCGCTCGACACGCGATACGGTTGGTGGTGAATGGGAACCGCATCACCAGTGTTCATCCGATGTTTACCAAGGGATGTCTGACGAAGTGGTCGATTGTCAGCGTCAAATATGTCCCGATAGGAAAGCAAAAGGCGATATAGTTCGGCTGCTTCATCAGGTACGAGGTCCGGAGTGACCATGGGACGTAATGGGCCATCGAGGTTCAAGGCAACCTGCGGGTAATCAGAAGGATCTCGAAACGCGTCGGCTGCAAAAGCAGTGACTTCGTCGTGTGTCACTGACCGGAGCATGGCCACCGCTATACGTTCAGGTAACACCTGCTTCGTCAAGCTAAAATTGACAACGGAGAGACACATCCGATTATCAAGGGTTACGACGGAGTGTGGCACAGAGATGTCGCGCGCCAGGAGGATATCACGAATAGGTGCGACGACATAGTCGCCATCAGGAACGGTTGCCGTTTAGGCCAATTCGAGGAAGGTTTGTGCTTTTGGAAGTAAGCGAACAAACGCTGGTGTGCAGAGGGTGTTCGGTTGTTCTGGGCGAACGTCTGAAAGTGGCCCAGTGGCCCAGTCGATGAGGGCGGAATGCGTCGTCAGAAAGTCGAGCCCGAAGATTAGGCCATAAGGGCGACTGGTCAGCATTGTGAACAGGAGTGGAACTTGGCGGCCAGCAATTCCTATGCGAGCAGTGCACATACCCCTGACGGTTACAGTGGCGCCAGTTGTGACGCGTACGGCTCTACTGATGGCAGGCGTAAGAATTTTTTTCAGGCGACGACATAGGTCAGCGCTCATTATGGGCACTCGGCTCCAGCATCAATTAATGCCGTCAACGGAACACCATCTACTTCAAGTTCGGTTAGGTTCATGTTGGTGAGGAGCCTCAACAGAGCATTTGGACAGGACGAACATGATGCAGCACTACCTCCAAGAGCTCCATGGCCTAGTTTTCCGTCCCTCGGTTTGGCGAGGAAAAGCCGCGAGGCTGGAGTGACTGGGAGCGACGGCGTTGAGGCGACGGCGATCGCACGGAGGAGTGTCTGTGAGGGGCATTGGAAGTAGGGTACATACGGCGAGGTGAATAACGGCGAGCTTCGCCGTATGGGTGAGGAGCAGGGAATGAGCTCCAGTACGGCGGCATCCAGGTGGTGCGGTAGTGGCGGGATACACGACCAACGCGGTGGCAGCGGAAGCAGATTGGTTTGTCATCAGGGGTTCGCCATTCAGCTAGATTGCGTGGTCTGGGAGCGAAATACTGGTTATTAGAGGTTGTGGTGATGGGAATGGGAGGGGAATCAGGTCGAGAGAAAGAACAGGCGGTAGAGATGCCAAGGTTTGTAATTTCTTGTCGCACAACTGCTTGAATGACGGAAATAGTTGGGGCCGCTAGGTCAAAGGTACCGTCCGGGGGTCATAGATCAAGGGGGGCCGGACTCTCCGCTTGAATCTCACGGCGAACGATTCGTGTTTCGTTCTCTTGAAATGTACGTGTGGCGGTAAGACCGGAGCAAGAGGTTGTGGCAGGGGTGCTTGAGAGCCGGGAAAATTGTGGCACGACGCGGCCGCTTTTGGCTGCTTTAAAGCGTCGGTGTTCTTTGATGATTGCCTCAATGGTAGAAACGTCGTTATAGATGAGCAAATTGAAGGCGTCGTCCGCAATTTCTTTTTACAATATGGCCCACCTTGTCAACCTCAGTCATGTGGTTCTCGAGTTTCCGGCAAAGCGCTAGCACTTCCTGTTGTAGGAGGCATATGATTCGGTCGACGACTGGTCATGGGTGGCAAGCTTTTTTTTGTGCAGCCTATTGGCGACCTAACGGGCTGCCAAATAGGTCGCGAAGCCGCTGTTTGAAAATGTCCCAGCTGGACAGCTCCACCTCATGGGTGCGAAACCAGACACGTGGTATCCCATCCAGATAAAAGATCACATTGGCAAGCATGGCCGTAGGGTCCCAATGGTGGCTTTGGCTAACACACTCATACATGCTGAGCCAGTCGTCGGCGTCAAAGTCATTTGGGGCAGCGAATGTCCCAGGATCACGGAGACTAGGAACCGTAATGTACGTTGTGGTTGTCGCCGCAGCTGTAGCTGGCGACGGGGCAGTTCTATCGGAAGCCATGGCTGAGAAGACGACAGTGCGGCCGCTTCCAAGTTCCGTGGCGATGACGAGGGACGTTCCACCACCACCACAATCTTACGCGAAGGACGACTCAGTAAAACGAGCAACTATTTACAGGTTCAATTTACAACAGTGGTCGCAGCGCTGACCGTTTAGATTCACAGTGCGAGCCCAGTTCGTTATTCCTGCACTATTCTCGAATGATGGCGCCCACACGCCTTGTTCCAACGATCAAATACCCCACGCCTGTAGCAAGATCTACAGAAATTCCACAGCTACCTTAACTCTACACAAGAAAAGTAGGAAGATACCTATAGAGAAAGGGGTCAGACAAGCTCAATCAATCTCTCCAACGCTATGCAAGGAGTGCTTGGAAGAAGTATTCAAGCTACTAAACTGGAAAGGCTTAGCAGTAAGGAGCAATGACGAATATTTACGCAACCTTCGGTTTACAGATGACATAGTTCTATTCAGCAACTCTGCAGACGAGTTACAACGAATGATTGAGGACCTTAACAGAGAGAGTGTACGAGTTCATTTGAAGATTAATATGCAGGAGACAAATATAATGATCAATAGCCGGGCAAGGAAAGAAGAGTTCAGGATCGCCAGACAGCCTCTAGAGTCTGTGAGGAGTACGTTTACCTAGGTCAAATAATCGCAAGAAACTGCGATCATGAGATGATAATTCCCAGAAGAAAAAAAAAGATGGGTTGGAGCGCATACGACAGACATTGTGAGCTCGTGATTGGACGCTTACCATTATTATTGAAAAGGAAGGTGCACGATCAGTGCATTTCACCGGCGCTGACATATGGAGCAGAGACTTGGACACTGGCAAAGGAGCTTGAGAACAAGGTAAGGGCCGCGCAATGAGCTACGGAACGAAGAATGCTAGGCAAAACATTAAGAGACAAAGAGAGCGGTTTGTATCAAACGTCACTTACAGCGCATACATAGACAAGGGACCAAAAGAACGACGAAGAATGGAATACCAACTAGCCCGTACCCAAACCTTCCTTCGGTTTGGATCAGACAGCAAGCAAGTATAGCCGATATTCTAATTGACAGAAAGAGAAAAAATGGAGCTGGGCAGGTTAGCTTAGGTAACCCGTGGACCATTAGGGTTACAGAATAGGTGCTAAGAAAAGGGAAGCACAGTCGAGGACGGCAGAAGACTAGGTGGGGTGATGCAATTGGGAAATTCGCCGGCGCTAGCTGGAATCCGTTGACAAAGGATAGTTGGAGGTCGCAGTGGGAGGCCTTCGTCCTGCACTGGATATAATCAAATATGCTGATGATGACGATGATAATGATGATGATGATTATGATGGTGGTGGTGGTGGTGGTGGTGGTTTCGAAGGGCAGAGTGTCACGCGTTCCACTTGGAAGGACATCCGTAATTGAAACTCCATTGAAGCAGGTGGGTATTGATATAGTGGATCCTATCCGACCACCACCAATAAACATGAACAGGTACATTCTGACCCTTATGAATTATGCAACCCGCTAAGCCGACACCGTGGCACTACCCAGCATAGAGACAGAGCACGGCCGAATCTCTGATCGAAATGATCTTTCGATTTGGCGTCCCTAACGAGGGGTTCAATGATTGGGATACAAATTTCGCATCACGCCTGATAAAATAAGTCATTCGGCAGCTTCCAGTGCTACAGTTAAACACCACCCCGTGCCATCCCATGGCCAGCGGTATGGTGGAACATTTCAACGCAACTTTAAAGTTGATGTTGAAGCGCATGTGTGCAGAAAAGCCGAGAGATTGGGACAGCTTTCGGGCTGCTCTGCTTTTCGCCTACACGGAAGCTTTTTATGCAAGTACGGGCTTCACGCCTTTTCTACACTCATACGGCCGACATGTGAGGTGACACTCAGCGATCTTAAGTAGCTGTGGACGAATGCTGACCTGAGCGATAAAGTGAGGGCGGCCTGTCAGCATTTCTTCGATCGTCGGAACCGAATGGGGAAAACTTGCCGTATGAGGCGTCAGGAGTTGGAGAAGACACGTGACAGGAAACTTTACAACCACAAGGCAAAAGAGGGGGAGTTTCAGAATGGAAACAGGAGATTGATCTTGCTTCGTACCGACACCAACAAGCTTCTACTGCAATGAAAGGGGCTTTTGAGGACCGGGAGGAGACGGCCGACTATATTATCGAGACGGTCGTAGGGAGGGAAATATTCCACGCCAACTTGCTCAAAATATACAACGAGAGAGGCTGTCGTCCAAACCGACCTCCAACCGCGGTGCTACAACAGAGGGGCGAAAGGACTGAACAGTCGGATACTTCGGTGGAACTTACTACTTAAGGAATATCAGTTCAGGAAAATGGGGGAGCTGATTATTTGAGCCGAACAAAGGATAATTTTCCTGGCAAGTTGGGGATTTCTGTGTTGAACAAACGGGTGTAGTGTTCTGTTACATAATTTTTTGGTATAATTCACATTGGCAATTGCGTGCAAAGGTTTTGCATACGTGGAACGGTTTTGCGTTTTCTCTCGCAAATGCCACTCGTGAAAGCGAATATTATTTTATAATATTCTGAAAGTGGGGGGGCAGTTTGCCACGGTGCAGCATTGTTCTAGTCGCAAAGCGCCGATCAATGGGCTCCGAAACGTCGTGGGAGCAAGAAGCGCCGAGCAAGACGGGTATTGCCGGCAGTTCGGGAATGTGGCCAAATTCTCTAAGGAAAGTTCAGATATTTTCCTTTTTTGTTGGTGCGACCTTGACTTCCCGAGTGTTTTTTTGTAGGAACCCTTGCGCATTTTCTCGCGCGCGCGTCTATTGAGAAGGTTGTTAAAACAAAGGCAATGTGACATCCCGAAATATGCGGCGTGTCTATGCAATACCATGTCCACGAATTGCTAACAGTGTATCTATTATGAGGTTACGGCGCCGTGTGGCCGGCGGCCGCTGTTTCTTCCATGTTGGTCTACGGACATTAGAGGTTCGCAACGGACTCAAGGGCACACATGTGGGTCTGTGTGCTTCAATGCAAGGGCGTGACCCCTAACAGCGGGGGAAGCACCCATTCGCTCACCGCTAATGCACCACCAATATCATTCTTCATCAGCAATGGCCCAATTGATCGGATTCTGTAACAGAGATGTCAGCGTTTTCTTTTCTCCTCAATGCATGTGTGATTATTTCTTCTAACTTTAGCACTCCTGCTTGGGCCCACATGAGCCTCCAATTTTTTGTAAGTAAATAAATATATAAGAGGGCTGTGGCCAAGGCCTTTGTGGAGTAGTGCTACACTTGAGTGAACTTAATTGGATTGTCAGCGATAAATTGCTTTCCCCAACGCATAAAAATTGGAAAAGGAGAAGTTACTTAGGCGCAAGTTTTAGTCCATGCTAAGCAGTCTAGAAGCTGAACCTATAATCTGCAGAGAAGGGTTCCACAGGCTAGTGCAGTCCAGTGTTGCCTGGGCCGCGTAGCCACTTAAGAACTCCGAGTGACTTGTTCACGTCAGAGACGACAAACGGTAGTTGACGGCAGTTCCACTGCAGTTAGCTCAACCTGCTTGACGGCATTCGTTGGATCTAGACTCCCGGGAAACTGAGCCCATCAATTGCAACCATGTCAACAAGATTGGCTAGCCAGCGAACTTAGGGAACGACCCGCCGTGTGATTCACAGATTATGGACTTGCTGCTGCTATCCGGCCATGCGTATGCCATTTTTTTTTAAATTTCGCGTTAGTGGACCACTGTGTAGTGTATTCTTTTGTTGTGTTAGTTTTTATCGTCATCATTAGCAGCAGTCTACTTTTTTGTCCACTGCAGCACGAAGGCCTCTCCCTGCGATCTCCAATTATCCCTGTCCTTCGCCAACCAATTCCAACCACCGCTCGCGAATTTCCTCATTTCACCGCCCCATCTAGTCTTCTGCCGTCCTCCACTGCGCTTCCCTTCTCTTGGCACCCATTCTGAAACGCTTATCGTCCACCGTTTCACTAAACTGCGCATTACATGACCTGACAAGCTCCATTTATTCCCTTAATGCCAATTTCAATAGCAGATATACGCGTCTGCTCTCTGATCCAAAGCGCTCTCTTTCAATCTTTTAACGTTATGCCCAGAGATCTTCGTTCCATCGCTCTTTGCGCGGTTCTTGTTCTCAAGCTTCTTTGTCAGCCTCTAAGTTTCTGCCTCATATGTCAGCACCAGTAAAATGCACTGATTGTCTTTTTCAATAATAATGGTAAACTTCCCTTCCGGAGCTCATGATGTCTGCCGTATGCAATCCAACCAATTTTTTTTCTTCTGTGAATTTTCTTGTAATGGTTAGAGTACTCAGTGATTAGTTGACCTAGGTAAACGTACTCCTTCACAGACTCTACATATTGACTGGGAAACCTTAATTCTTGTTCTGTTGCCCGACTATTTATCATTATGTTTGTCTTCTGCATATTATTCTTCGACCCCACTCTTACACTGCCTCTGTTAAGGTCCTCAATCATTCGTTGTAACTCGTCTGCAGTGTTGTTGTACAGAAGAATATCATCTGTAAACCAAAGATTGCTAAGATATTCGCCATCGATCCCTACTGCTAAGCCTTCCGAGTTTAGTAGCTTGTAAAGTTTTTCCAAGCACGCGGTGAATAGTATTGGAGGGATTCTGTCTCCTTGTCTGACCGCTTCCTTTATAGGTATCTTCCTACTTTTCTTGTTTAGTATTAAGCTAGCTGTAGAATCTCTGTACATATTTTCCAAGATATTTACATAAGCGTCCTCAACTGCTTGAATAAATAATACTGCTTGTATCTCTACTGAATCAAATGCGTTTTCGTAATTGATTAAAAACATATAGATAGGCTGCTTGTACTCTGCGGATTTCTCGATTTCCTGATTTATGACACAGATTTTATCCACTGTAGAGTATACCTTCCTGAAACTCTTCACTTGGTTAACTAAAGACCAGAGTTGACCTTATTCTATTGGAGAATATCTTGGTGAATATTGACACGTGCACTTGCTATTCTTCATCGGGTGACAGTGTTTCGCCACCTAACATATGTTGTCATACAGCGCAGGACGCGCGCATGTATTGGAAGGTCCTCGAAAGTTATGGATGGTTCTATCCGCTGTCTGTTATCCCCGAACCTTGCGTGATCTGATCACATCGTGCGACGCAAACGGTATAGAACTTTCTAGAAGACGCGGGGGTCCGAGCGGTTAATCTGGAGCATTCGTTGACTGATGTATAAAAGCCGATGCGCTTGACCCGCTTATCAAATTTTCGACGATCGCCGACAGTGTTCGCCGCTGTCGCCGTTCTTTGAGTGTAGCCTGTTTTTGAGTGAACAAGTTTGCGCATTAAAAGGCTAGTTTGGTCATTCCAAGTTCTGCAGCTTTCTTCACCCCCACTACCACATGACAATATTTTACATAATACTGGAAGTAAGGTTGTGGGACCTTTAATTTTTCAATTCTTTAACATCTCCCTTTCTGTGCATTAGTATAATGTTTCCGTTCTTCCACTACTTCTCATAGGGAGCCACCAGTTTTTAAATCAATATGTCTGCTCCATCTTTGATTACATCCACTTTTATTCCATCTTTCTGTGCCCATTTTCTACGTTTCGGGTCTTGCAAGAAACTCCTCACCTCATCACTAGTTATTGAAGGAGTCTCTGCAACCTGTTTCTTGCTGCTTCGAATGTAACTATCGTGACTCCTCTGGGTGCTGTACAGGCCGGTAGAGAATTCTTACGCTGCTTTTAATATACGTTCAAGATTGCTCATGATATTAACCTGCTTATCTTTCAGTGCACGCATCTTGCTGTGTCCTATGCCAAGTTTCCTTCTCACTAATTTCACGCTGCGTCCATTTTTTACCGCTTCATCAGTCTTTTTCGCGTTATAATTTCTAATATCCTTTATTATCGCCTTGTTGATCAGTTTTGCTAGTTCCGTGAATTATATCTTGTCTGTTGAGTTGGACACTTTCATTTTTTGTCGCTTCTTTATTAGGTCCTTTGTTACTTTGGAGAGCTTGCCTACTGCTTGCCTTGGTGCCTTGACTACCACTTCAATTGCTGCCTCTGAAGCCGGCCTAGTTACGGCTTCATTCATTACCTCTATGTCATCTTCATCTTTCTGTTCTTAGGCTGCATATATGACTGCAAGTGCCTCCTGAATTTGTATGCTTGTACGCTTACTGTATCCAGGGTGGCCTGTTCTTGACCAATACTACTCTTTCTCTCTGAAAATTGAGGTGAATTCTAGTCCTGACTAACCTATGATCACTGAACTTTACTCGACTTAACACTTCCACAACCTGCACTATGCTGAGATTGGCAGAAAGTATGAAATCAATTTCATTTCTTGTTTCGTCATTAGGACTTTTCCAGGTCCACTTTCTGTTGTTATGCTTCCTTAAAAACGTGTTGATTAGTCGGAGCTTATTTCGTTCTGCGAATACTACCAGCACCTCTTTCCTGGCCTTGCCAGAATCGACGCCGTAGCTGCAAATCGCTTGATCACCGGCCTTCTTTACCCCGACTTTTGCGTTGAAGTCGGCAATTACTAAAGCATACTTAGTTTGTACTTTTCTCATCGCTAATTTAGCATTTTCATAAAACTGATCTACTTTATAATCATCGTGAGTGGATGTTGGAGCGTAGGCTTGCACTACTTTTATTCTATACCTCTTATTATATTTGATTACGACTACTGCTACCCTCTCACTAATGATTTTGAATTCGTCAATGTTGCCCGCTATGTCCTTATGGATTAGGAATCCTACTCGGTATTGCTTTTTATCTTGGAAACCTCAAGAGCAGAGGACATGACCATTTGTCAGCACTGTATAAGCCTCTCGAGTTCTAATCTCACTAACGCCAATGACCTCCCAAACTATATCTGATAGTCCCTCAAAGAGTTCTGCCAAGCTAGCCTCACACGACAGAGTTCAGGTGTTAAAGGTTGACAGGGTCAGTTACCATCGGCGGTCGGTCCGGACCCAGAGATTCTTAGCACCTTGTACTGCGTTACAGGTCTGACCGCAACCTTTCTTAGGTGCTCTACATCTCTTGGATACTGAGGGCCATGGGTTAATTGTAGAAATCATGAGGAAGGTAGTGGCCCAGTACTGCACCAGGGAGGCCAATTTCTGCTCTGGCGAGGGAGTGTCTTTCTATAAGGTGAGTTAATCCACTGTTAATTCTTCGTTGTATTTCGTCTTTCGTCATCATTGACTATATTGGGTGCATATCCCAGTTGAAAAAGACAACAGGAATTCTTGTCGCAACTACAGAAATTTCTGTCGCAACTACAGAAATTGCTGTTGTACGATAGAAGTTCCTGATGTTTCTGTAGTTGCGACAAACCTTTCTGACGTCACGACAGAAATTCGTAGGTTGCTAGGGAAGCATTCTGTCGCGAGACCAAGAGTTCTGAAGTCGCAACAGAAACGTTCTGTCACGACAACAAAAGTTCTGAAGTCGTGACAACAGCTTTCTATCGTGACAGCGATTGTGACGTTACGACAGAAATTGTGTCGTTGCAACATAAAGATTCTGTGGCGACGACAAGGGTTCTGAAGTCGCACCAGAAATGTTCGGTCACGACAACAAGAGTTATGTATTCACAACAACAGCTTTCTATCGTGACAGCGATTCTGACGTTACAACAGAAATTCTGACGTCGCAACAGAAACATTCGGTCGCGATGGCCAGGAGTTCTGTAGTCGCAACAGAAACGTTCTGTCGCGGCAACAAGAGTGTATGAAGTCGCAACAATAACGTTTTATCGCAACAGCGATTCTGACGTCCCAACAGGAACTCTCTATCGGGACTACACAGAAATGTGCCACATTCATAAGTGCTCACGACTCGACAGAAGCGCTTTCCGTCGTGACGCTTTAAAATTGTACGTCAGTTTCGAATCGGTGGTGTACACTGTACTTTTCTCTTGCACGGTATTCAATCGTGCTTCTCTAAAGCCGACAATGCTGATTACACCGACACCTGTATTAAAGTCGACGTGGCTAATTGTTATAAGTGTGCCGTGAAGACGAGGCACCAGCAATGCCATACCGGCATCATGAAAATCACACCATCTGCTGGAATCGCTGCGTATCTGTTTTGCTTTATTTGGTAAGATGTGGCTCACAGGTCTGTGGACTTACATGTGCCGTTACACAGACATATTAGTTAATTTCCCAGAAATATTGCATAAGCTTTTGCGAAGAGAAAAGGAAGTGTTGGGTTGTTCCACAAAGCTGCGTGAAAGGCTGTCTCGCTTGGGTCTCATTATTCTAGTACAGCGCTGGCGTGAGAAGCCAGTATGCTGTCAGAAAGAACACTCATGCACGAATGTTTATGTAGCTATTTTGCATTGAACACATGGATTATATGCGCGCTCAAAAGTGTAAAGAGGGGGAGAGAACTGTCAAAATTAGCAGTAACAACCCTAACAGTCACCGTTGTCTATTTCTGAATTTCTCATTTAATACGGATATCGTACATCAAAATCGATGTTCTAGCACTCCACGATGTACCTGTTGATGGTAACAACACTTTTGCTCTGCAAGAGATGTGGCAGTTGATGCGGTGTAGTGATAGCAGATCTTCGCTCTTAAAATGCAAATGGAAACATCAGCGCAGACAGAGATTCTTACTATTGAGAAGGCCAAAATGTACACCCGCAGACATGTTAGGAGTGATGCAGTGGTAAGATGCTGGGCTCGGAATCGTCAGGTTGCAAGTTGGAATCCCTGGTGGGGTTGTGTTTCTTTGGAATTTTTTTACTTCTATATATTTTTCTTTTTTGCACTAACAAATTTTGATTAAATATTTATCAAGAACTACAAAACTCCCGTGACTGTACGACTATTGACAGTCTCGCTTTGTATTTTTTTATTAATAACCCGTTCCTTCGCACGCTCCTACTTTTCTTGATCGTTTCTAAGTATAAGAAATTCATTACAGCCCCAACATACATAAAACTTTGCTCTTATTCAAAGAAGCTAAATTACTCGGATTTTTTTACAACGCAATCTCGTACTTTGCACAAGGAGAGGACATCGGTAGCACCACTGTTTCAGCAATGACGGCCTCAAATAACTATGCACGGTGCGAGGCAGAAAACACTTTAGCACCGCGCTGAAATGTCGTGATCTTTGCGATTCCCCCGATGCTTTCCCCACACCCGCATCAATTCCTGGGCCGGCATACGTAATAAACATTGCAGCTAAGCTCCAGCAAGTTGCCGCCTGTTGAACCACACCCAGACGAACAAGAACAATATGAATCTCCTTGCTCGCAAGAGCATGAGCACCAAGAATTTCCCCTAATTTTTATTGCGATCGCAATAATACATACGCTCCAGGCGCATTTCTGCTGTCGGCGTCGCCGTGAAGTCTCGTATGAAGTCCAAGGGTGACAAAATTGTTGGCGCGCGCCGTATGCAGCATGTGCGAGTGAAAGCTTGCGAGGGTAAGCCGGCAATCGGAAATCAATCTTGAACATACGACAGGCACCACCTTCCCTCGCGCGGAAACCTTAGGGGGGGGAAGAGTAGGGAACGGGGGCGCGTTCTACTTGCAAAGCAGGCGCGTGGCAGGCCGCGCTTGCTCTGCCAGGCCACTGTAGCTTCAAGGCGATCTGCTATGTATTCATGGTCCGCTCTGCGTTATTGCGACTCAGTTCGCGTTGAAGGGAGGGGCAGCACGAAGCTGAATTCGCGTGCTGCTTTAGCCGCGTTTCTTCACTGCAGCGTTTCACAGCGAGTTTCCGCCGTCATCGAGTGCGATGTGTTCATGTTTGCTTGTGGGCACTGACACCATGTTTGTCGATTTAGTTAGTATTTCTATGTTTACAGCTGTATACGACCGATAAATCTACCATCCTTATTTCGTATACCCAGCCGTCCCCTAATTTGCTGTCGCAGTAGATGCTTGCCCTTTTGGGCGAAACCTACGTTTTTCGGCAATTCAATGCGTTATAGAAGCACGCATTCCTAGCAAATGAAATTAAATTTATTTAAAATTGAAGCACGCTTCTCAAGGTCTGTATTTACGTTCGCCACAGAGAAGAGAGTGTTTATTACCAGCTCGACCATTTTTTTCGCCAAATTATTGCTTACACAGCTATATTTTAGAGCGCAGAAGGACTACTGGCGAAAATAACCAATTACACGGTACATCTGTGCAAACTTTAGTAGCCCCCCTTCCGATGGAGCAAGCTGACATCCCTGGAATGCCTGGATTCGCTCACACCCAGCACTACTCTCCAGCATTATTTTTTTATTCTACTTCGTTACGTTAACGCGTTCCTTGTGGAAAGATTACTTGGGCATCCAACTTGATACGCCAAGTATTTTCTTTTCTGCTGCGCTCTTGGTCACTGCATTTGCACATAGCGACCGATTACCTTGTTCTTCTTTTCATTGTGTTCACTGCTCCAATAGCTTTCGTTGAACCGATTTCTCCACATCAACGGAGTGTGTCAGCTGCTTCTTTGTCTAAGCTGTGACGCAGCCGCTTATAAAGCGTTATCGCATCGGTAGCTAAAACACGCTTCGCGTTTTTTTCCGTCAAGGCCACTTGAGCATCGACCTGCTGGCCCCCATTGGGCTCTCAAAAATTCGTAAAAATTGCTACGAAGAGAGACATTCAAGTACCGAGCTCTTACGTTTCAATTATGATATGGTTTAGAAGCGGACGGGTGTGAACTTGTTTTATACATTTGCTGCGGTAACGGGAGCGAGAACGCATAATTGCAAAATTTAGCGTAAATGTTACTACTCTTCTGTCTTATTAACAAGTAATCTCAGCAGAAAGAACTGATGCAGGCCCCAGCTGCGCTGAAATGGATATCGTGCGAAATGTTTTGCAGGTTTTGCAGAACCCCAAACAGCATTGTTTGAGATGCTGGGGTTTGGGCTTCGACAGGAGGAGGATGACGATCACGTTAACGGCGGCCGTTGGGCGGCAATGGCATGATTTAAAATCTGCCTGTCGACGCGAATTTACACATGGCAATTGTTCAAGTGTAAATAAATATGTAATGGGTGTAAACTTTCGTGGTGCCATCTATAGCCTGATCTGCGACTGGTCAATGCCGCCTGGTCAATGGTAAAACGACCATAGCATTTGTATTCCTTTGTAGAAATATTGAAACGTAATGAAACTCTGTCGATATTAAAGGCGGTACAATGTCGCACCGTTCCTGCGTAGCGTTGCTGCTATGAGGAAAGAACTGGAGAAAGTGGGCCTGTATGAGGTGGGCTTGACCGGAAATATCTTAACGAGAGTGTAGCCACGCCGGTTGTGCGTCGATTCACGGTAGATGCACCAGATGTTTTACGCAGGCTGCACACACTCAGAATGTTAAAATAGGTACTCAGTCAAGAGAGACATAAACAAGAAGCAAAGATAAATCTCAAGGTCTTAAGACTTTCCGTACAATAAATAGCCCTAGGGATCACACAACTTGTTACATAAATATGTATGGTAATCAGAAGCAAGATAAATGGCTGCAAATTCCCACGATGCTCAATAACGAAGCTACTTGTACGTACGCTTTTACCGAAGCCGGTAGTGTGTATGCCTTGATTGAAACATTTCTTATTAAGGCCAAGCTCTGAAGTTGCTTTTATCGCGATTGTCTGGAAAACGCGCCCTGCGGTACAGAAAGTCATGTGAACTCGCCTCGCGCAGACACGCGCTCTTGCCACTGCTCGCGCGTTCGTCTTCGTCGCCTTCCAGAGCTAGCTGCGGTGCCCCTCATTATGCATAATAAAGGCAAAGTTAACTAAGATACAGTTAATTCAGGCACTCGAACCCACGACCTTCGATGGGAGTCAAGCCCTCAAGATTACATGGAAGTGGAACCCACGACGTTTGGTTTGAATTATTGAGGCACTGTTAATTATTATATAGTTATTCAGGGTATTCGAACTCACGAACTTTGGTGGGAGTCGTACCCTCAACTCTTAATGGGGGCGAACCCACGACATTTGGTTTTAATTATGCTTAAGTCAATAGAGGCACAGGTATTTAATGCAGCTATCAACCCCCTTTATATATATATATATATATATATATATATATATATATATATATATATATATATATATATATATATATATATATATACGCAGCGTATATAGATAGGACAGGCAATCTGCAAAGCTGCTAACAGCAGGTATTATGTTCTAAACTACACTATTTCTCTTACTTTTGTTAATGGCAGCCAGGAAACAAATGCCCTGGAACATCACATTCAGAGCGCATGCCTTTTTTCCTAACTCTTCTCAGATAATTGGGTTATAAAAGTTCGGAACAATAACAGTGATCACACCTGAAAGAAGCTTCATTTTTCTGCTGTGGTTCTTTACGGAAAGCGCTGCGGGGCGCGAGAGATGTCATTACAGACCTTAGATGGCGTTTTAATGCTTTCAAAGTTGCCGGAAAGTCTGGCAAATCTGCGTCTGTCACATCCACGTTAATGGGACCGCCGACACTGCCATTCTTTTAAGGTGAAGGCCTGATCTCCCTATGAAGCGCAAAATCCGACCTATGGCTTCATCATCCGATGGTACCAAACCCGACGTGACTAGTGATGAGGTCATGTTTCGAGCGCTGGACCAGCTGCAGCTAGCATTGCGAAATTTCACGGTGAACAGCCCTGGCGTCGGCCGAACGCCATGGCCCACACACAAACCGACCTGGCTCATTCCTAAGATTTCATTAAGGTGTAATAATGTGTGTTAAACGGATTAGAATTAACGCATTAAGAAAAAGGGATTAAGGTGGTTGAAGGTGTATTAAGGCGGAATAAGATGGCTTAGGGTGAATCAGAGTGGATTAAGGCTGTGTTCAAATTAAAGCAAAGCGGATTAAGGTGCAGTTTTAGTCTAAGGTGACAACTTAGGCAGGTCCTCATGCTTTCGGATTCAGATCACGTAAGGATACTTAGGTGACTGTGAACTTTTGAAACATCCGCGGGTGATGAACCATATCATTTGGTAGAGGTGCAACAGATTGTCTAGGGCAAGGAAAGCGCAGTCTTAGGTATTCCCATTAGGCGATGTGTGTAGGGAGAAAGGGAAAATAAACTTGTCAGAAGAAATTTATATTAGTTGAACATGGTAACGAACAATGACGGGGCTGGGGGCACCTTACTTGTGGACGGGTAGTGATGGCAGGGATCAAACCGAGAATATATTGAGTGTATAAAAAACGATAACACGAAATCCCATACGTCGTTTCAATTTGTTCACCCTTTCTGCAGGGACCCTTTTACACATGACCGCTTAAGTTATTCGCTCAGTGCATCGCCTACATGCATCGGAACATTTTGAATAATATAGTGAGGAGAGGCTGCGATGGGCGAGGGGGTGGAGTGGCAGTGATAGTTAAAAATTAATAGAATGCGTTTTAGCCGACTATCTTACAGATCACGAAAGAATTTCATGAAAAATCAGTTATCGTGATTTTTCCACTCTTCTTGAAGTCATTTTTAGAGCCCTCAGAAGCCCAGTACCCTACATCGAAAAGTGGCTGATGTTGTGGGCTTAATAAGACCAAATCAAAATTTGCGCTCGCCGGTGATCTCAACTTGCCAGGCATTAACTGGAACTCCTTAAATATCACATTTTCGCATAATGCCGAAAGTGCGCGTCGCCTCCTTGATACAGCTTTCTTTCAAGACCTAACGCAGCTGATTAATGCTCCTACACGTGTCACGGAAATGACTGCAGCGATCCTTGATCTTCTATTCCTTAAAAACATTTTCAAGGCTGCAATGCGTCTATCACTAATGGCATTGCTGATCATAAATCAGTCCATATAACTTTAAACGCACATGGCAGAAAAGTACCGCCACTAGTAAAACGTTTCATGATTTTTCAGCTGCTAATGAAGAATCACTTCCTGACATTTTATATTTTAATTTTCCGCATTTCGAACAATGAGGAGACATTAATTCAAGTCTCAATGACATATAACTTTTCAGAGGGCATTTACACAGACTTCTACCATGGCATATCACCCGTATGGTAAAGCATTTCCTTGTCCTTGTAACATGGCGAGTTTTGTTTTAAGTCGCTAGGGCATACGCGCTCTCCTACTAAATATGAAAACAAACAAGTCAAGTGGCGTCGACACTATTCGCAACGCTTTCCTTCGTCAGTGCTCTGAAATAATTTGTTACTATCTTCATATCATTTTCAATGCCTCACTTGACCAAGGTTGCCTGCCGAGTAATTGGTTAGTTACCAGAATAGTGCCTGTCTTTAAGTCAGGTGAAACGTTAAATGATGGCAATTACCGGCCTATCTCGCTTATATGCATGTGTTGCAAGTGGCTTGAGCACACAATGGGTGGGTGTATCCAAGCATCATGGATCCACCAAATTCTTTATCAAATTTTGACACGATTTCCCTAAGAATGCGTCGAATCCAACACAGCTGCTATAAGTAAATCATGTCTCTTCCTGGCCATTGATAATCACAAAAAAAAACAGATGCAATTTTCCTGGATTTATCAAAGGCATTTCATTGTTTACCCCCCAGCTAGGTAGTTGAAAAAGTAAATGAAACTGGGATGCCAGATAATTTTGTCAATTGGTTGCAACCATATCTACAGAATCGCAGACAATTTGTGGAATGAGGTGGAACTGGTTCTGAGTGCTTACAGGTTCTGTCCAGTGTACAACAGGGGTCAGTGCTCGGACTTCTGTTGTTTCTCATATACATCAATGATATTTGCTCAAAATGTTAATGAAGGTATCACTGCGAAGTTGTTTGCCGATGACTGCGTTATTTACTCTGTCATTAAGAGTTCTTCCTGCCAGCAAGTACTGAATACGAATTTATGTAAACTCGCGGATGGGTAAGAACACAAAGGGCGATGAACATTCATTTTTCACAAACCGCACCAATGACAACTACAACTCAAAAACATCCCTTACAAAACGTTTACACAATTGGCGATTAGTGCATAAATCCTGCTACATCCAATAATACGTTGGTCTAACAATTACTACCAATATTAATGGGATATGCATATAAACGATATGTTCTCACATAGTAGTGGCGATGAAGAAAGCATCAAAACTGGGAATGACGAAACTACGTTTTATTGCGTGAACTTGTTCACTCAAAGACAGGCTACACTCAAGGAACGGCGAAAGCAGCGAGCACAGTCGGCGATCCTCGAAAATCTGATCAGCAGGTCAAGCGCGTCTGCTTTTATACATATGTGTTCCGGAGTAATCGATGGGACCCGCGTGTTTTCCAGAAGTCCTACGCCATTCGCGTAGCGTGATGAAATCAGATTACACAAGGTTTGATGACAACAGTCAGCTGATAGAACCATCGATAACTTTCGAGAAACTTCCGATATCTGCCGGCGCGTTTTGCGCTGTGCGATAACATGCGTTAGGCGGCGAAACGTAGTAACCTGACAAACATCAACATTTACATCGGTCCATATGCTCGAAACCATTCAAGAAATTACGCTACCTATGAAGGAAATTAAAAGGGTATACATCAGGCGTAAAAGTGGAAGCATATTGCACTATCGTTCGACCAGTCCTAGAGTACTCGTTGGTGGTGTGAGATCCGTAACATGCTAAAAACATCTAAGCGGAACGTATCCAACGTCATGCGGCCAGGTTCATCTCCTCCGATTATCGACAACCTTCATCTGTTACTGATATGCTAAGGCAGCATAAATTAGAGCCGCTCCATTTACGCAGGCAGATCGCCAGGTTGAAATGCTTGTACTTACTTTACCACAACAAAACAGGATTGTCACGTGAATCATACTTTCTACACCACAAAGATCATCGCAAGACTGGAAGGAACACTAGGAGAACACCGAAAACCTAATGAAATGCAGATTAGGTAGATAGGCAAAATGAAAGAGAAAGAAATGGAGGTGCTGCCTATAGCAGCCTGAGATTCGAAGGGATTGGTAGGCGTTATACCGCAGCATATCTAACAAACGTGCGTGAAAATTCTTAGAGTTGACAGAAGAAATCACGAAAGCGGGGGGGGGGGGGGGGGGGCGTGTAGTAGAACAACAAAAGAACACAAGCTATAGAAGAACTTAAGCAGAGATCCTAGAGTAGAGAAAGATAGAATGTTGGGATATTACGAAGGGGTGCTCCTTAGCATGAACAAGTACAGAGAAAACAAAAAGATGGCTAGTAAGCTTGTGCAATAAAACATGTAATGTACAAGTGAACATTAAATATATGACATTCGCAAGCGAGATAAACGCGCACCAAACAGAATCTAGAGCTGTGTAGAAGCAGTAACAGCAACAACTAGGTCTTCCAAACTGCTATAAGGGATGAAGTAGGTGGCGTCTTCGAAGAATACGGTGAGCTGCGGCACATGAGAGAAGTTGTTAGAGATAACCTCAGCATGAAAGAAAGCACCAGCCAAATTTAACCATATCGAACAATAAATATACAAGACTAATGGAATAAAATTTATGGCACACAGCTTTTGCCGGAAGAATCCAGAAGGAAATCTTCTTAATGGCACTATAGCCGCACCACATGGAATCCAAATGCAGCTATTCAACGAGCTGGATCCAAAGAACATGGCATATTTGACTAGAGCCATCGAGAAAATGACAAAAACAAAGAAAATCCCAATTGAGTGGCGTGAAAGTAGCATGAACGTGAGCTTCAAGGGCCGAGATGATAAGGATAAGAAGAATTAGTACAGGTCACTTACAGCAACGTCAATTACAGATATAAGTAATATGCAAGCCATTAGTACAGTCTGAATTCGTGGAAAAAATTGTGTAGTGGGGTAAACACAAAATTCGTTTTCACATGGCAGACACTTATAGGATATATGTCTGTACCAAATCAGTGCACAGAGAATACGTCTTTATGAATAGCATTCTTATATATAAAGGAAGATTACGACAACATTGACCGCGAATTCGTAAGGGGTATTCTCAAGCAGGAGGGCAGTTATGGCAATTTTGTGAAGCTGATACGGGATATAAATAGGGACAGCTGTGTACAAATTTTATGGGAAGGCAGGAAATTCAAAGAAGCAGTGCAAATGCAGTGAAGACTGAGGCAAGCTTCCACTGTATCTCAATTATTCACGCTTTGTATTAAGGAAATAGAAAGGCGACTGTAAAACATTCAATTAAGTTCTGGTTTGTCGCACATCCCTAATGGGCAAAGATGAAAGAACAGTCCTCGAACAATTCTGATGACGGCATGATGCTGCTAGCGGGCAATGCATGTGGGTTAAGGAGACCTAGGAATATGTGTGACAATGCAGTGACAAATGTAGGTCTTATGTTTAGCACAGCAAAGTCGTCAATCATTAGGATATATCATGAGCAGTTACATGATGTCAATCTACCTCAAGTCATACGCAAAGTAGCGCAATGTAAATACCTCGATACATACATTAGCGAAGGCAACGTCTACTCAGCCATACAATTTCATAGGAACATGATTAGAAGTGGCATGTAGCAATAATGAAATAAAAATCACTTTGGGCCTAAAATAAATACACAATTCGGAAAGAAGTAATGGTACCAATGCTTACGTTCCCAAAGACCATTCTATCCTCGAAATCAGACAGCTTGTCGTGGTTTACAGTTAACCAAAAATCGGTAGGCAGTTTAACTTTGGGAGCCCACGGCAAAATCCCAAATAAATTCGTGCAGTGCAACATGGCTTGTGCCTCGTTTTAAGTCAGAGAAGCACTGAGCAAAATTTGTTCTGCTGAAGGACTCAGGACGATGAATGAAATAAATGGGCGACTAAAGTGAACAGACATTTGTACTTCAAAACGGTGGACAAAGAATGGAGGTATAGGTCAAGAAAGTTGGCAACCAAATACAGGGGTATTAGACGTGTAAATAGAAAATAGGAGTCATGAGAATTAATCTGAGAGCAACAAAGACAGTAAACTCCATACAAAGGATGTTAACAAGAACAAAAAAACATGGAGATTTCCACGAATTACAGCAAAGAATATAGCACGCCAAATCGGTAGGATAACACAACTGGCAGTGTCTTGCTTCAGTAGGCCCCAGCTGGTTGCGAAAGGACAAAAACATACCAGAGCAAATATACTCAGCAGCATGATGCATGTGTCTGCTGCTGAAAAAATCAAGATATCTCAGTATCTCCTAGAGGAATGCAAAGGGGTTTACCCAGCAAGGCCCTAATTTATCGCCCACATTCCTCAAGGGCTGGGATATGAAATTAAAGGGAGCATTAAATTTTGCGCCGTCGAGATAAGCTAGAGACCTCTAGCGTAATGGTGTAAAAAGCAGGGAAGGTATTATAGAGGCTCACTGCGTTATAGGCACAGGTCCCAGTACATAGTACAGGAAAAATATATAGATAGCACAGGACGAGGTACGTATAGCGATTTCAAGAAAAAGAGAGGATATTAGGAAGATTTACGCACAATGTCCGATTATTAAAGATGAATAGGATGCCTGATTAAGTCAAGCAGCTTAGATGACTATTTGTAAATACTCGTTTCAAAATGAACACCAATGTGTCATCATCGCCACGTGCCCGCAGTTGTCCGTTTGTTCTGCTTACGATTAGACATGACAGGTATTAGCATGCATATCCAGGGTCTCACGTGGGAAAACTCAAAATAGTTTGTAAAGTATATTATTTGTACACTAATAAATAACTGCTGGAAAGGCAGCTTTGTAGGAGGTGTTTTCTTTCGTTCTATAATGGTTCCATAAGTGTACCATAATTATTTTTTATTCTGTTCAGACATTTTGTAAATAGACATTAGACACTAAATGGGACACAAAACGATAAAATAATTACAGTGTCGCTTGACAGGGCAGGTGTCGAGTGCGATAGCAAATTATCAGCCAGCTATACCAATAAGTACATTAGCTTTTCGGCCGCATAAAGTTGTAAACATTCGCTCACTATCTAAAGTAGAACGCATGGTGTCACGCGCGCACAAGCCAACGTGAACACATCTTACTCGATGACCGCGGAAAGTACCTGTGAGAAACGCTGGCTTGAGGAGGCGTGGCAGCAGCGAGCGCATTGACCTTCGTGCTGCCTCTAGCTTCAAGGCGGACTAAGCGGCGAAAACACAGTGCACACTAAGCCATAAGCACTCGGCCCACTCTACCCATCGCACATCGCTTTTAAGATTGGAGCCACGCCATACGCAGGAGCCGCCGGAACCGAGCGCTACCTCTTGCCCCATCGCCTCGGCTTTGTGCGCGATTGAAGCTGGCGTGCCTCCTCCCTGCCTTCCTCTCTTTCGTACGCGAGAATGAGCCATCGTCCTTAGTACAGCGTCGCAGGCTTTCACTCGCACCTACCACATACGGCGCTCGGGAACGATGTTATCGCAATTGGACTTCATATGAAACATCATGATGACGGCGATGGTGGAAAGGCGCCTCGAGTTTCCATGCAATTGCTATATAAAACACGACATGCTTTGTAACAGCTGTCAGGTTGAGATTATACATAATAGTCACACCTGGATCAACCCGGTAACAAGACAAATTACAGCAATCTTTCATTTGGTCGAGGGATGGTAATCTACTGCATATGAGAACATTGTTTGAGGACTACCGTAAAATAAAGTAGGGAATCTTACACTTACTTTCAAGTTGTCAACAATGGCTTCATTTTGTGGGACATCATGTTTGATTGAAACTAGAAGGTCAAAGTAACCTCCGTCCGCCTTGTCAATCTTCAGACCGTTCGAATTGCAAAATACTTGCGAAAGGGCTAGTGTGAGAATCACACGGTCCAGAAAAATCATGGTGGGCTCTGTAAAACAAGCACGGAAACGTTTATTAAAATCTACTTTTATCACAATTCTAACAAATAGTTTTCGTCGCAAACGTTACAGCTACCTATATCTCCTGCACGCTAATGACATGGCTGCGGTTTTATTAGTAACTACTGCTATGGATAAAGTTACTTCAAAGTATTTGTCCGCATCTGAATTACATAAAAACAGTCAAATATTTTGTTTGTCGCCAACAGAATTGCTCAACGTGGAATCAATAAATTAATTGCAATGGCTTAATTTCCTAAATCGAGCAAAAAGTAATAATTTTGCTAACAATATTATTATTCAATTGTTTATTTGGCGTGACCGGTTATTCATATGTGCGCCATACAAGAATTGAATGAAAACGCCAGTAAAATGAAATTACAAACGTAAGAAGACATGTATAACACAATGTACTTGGCCATAACACCGAGAAAAAAAATTAGGCAAAATATGAACAAAAACAGTGTACATTCAACGAAAGAACGGCAAGTTAGAGATAATGGATGATCAGATAACGCAGAGAATGGCTTGAGCAAAAGCAAAGGATTTTGCCGATAGTAAAATCGGCAAAATGACTGTTAGAATGGCTGTATTGTATGCGTAGTTCAGTATTGCCTGTGCCACAAGGGATCAAGAAAAGGCGTATTCTCACTGTTCCTCATAAAAAACTTCCACGTGAGAAATAGTTGTGGAGTTCGGGGCGGATGAAGACCACAAAGAAGTTTCAAGCGATAAGGGAAGTCAGCGTCATTTTTTTCCAAAGACGTCATGACAACTTGTACAAGAAAATCCGCTGGTGGAGTTAGTAATGGGATTATAGTATCAGCCTACAAACCTTTTATCACATTGCTCTTGTACGTGGAGGTGCCGTTCTAGACTAGTGAGGCGAATTCATATAAATTAAGATTCACTGCTTTGTACAAGTAGAAGAAATCTCTTGCAGAGTGGCATGCCCTTGACAGTCTGTGCGCGCCACCCCTACAACGCGGGCCGCACTTTGCAAATCATTTAGTTTCAGCAGAAATCTTTAATATTGCATCAGAGTTCACCAACATAGTTTATTTAAACAATCCTACATGACAGACTGCATTGCGCGAAAAACATGTTGTTTGCCAGTAAAGGGAATAAATTTGGCCTTGGAAAAAATGTATACCGGGCGTCAATTCGACGTCATTTCGGCAAAACGATTCTTGAACTAGGAACACCCGGGCCATCTATGTAGTGCAAGGAAGCTACTGAACTAAATGATTTCTCAAGCGAAAATACGCTGAAAAATTGTGAAGTATGACTTACACGCAACCTACAGACATGATAGAGTTGGATTGTAATTTAACTATACGAGAAAACATAATTCTGTTACGCGAAAACTAAAAAAAATCCTTTTCCAGCGTTTCGGCCACACATAGACCGGCCACAAGATCCGCCCTTAGCGTGCACCGGCGCATGACTAGTTCGGGGGCCGCGGAACGGCGCGCCCCGCTCCTTGGAATACGTCCAGATGGCTCTTTCCTCCGCCGCATCGCGGCCCACGCACGAGGCCGCGTTTCTACCAGAAAGCCCGCCTTCGTCCATAGAGTTCACGGCCACCGCTTCCCAGTAAATATTACTGTTACATAGACTACCTTTCCCGGGAACCATGAGAAGCAGTGAAGGATCTTTGAACGCTGTCGCGTTCTAATCTTAAGAGGAAGCTTTAGCTCGGGTGCTCCTATCTAAATACATGTAAAAGGAGAATTCGTTTTTCTCGGTAACCACTACACCAAATTTGACAGGGTTTGCTGCATTTAAAAGAAAAGCTTAAAATCTAGTGACTGTTGGTTTCGAATTTTCGATTTAGGTCGTGAAATTTTTATAAAAATTTGGCAAAAATCGCAAATTTTCAGAAAACGAAACTATCAAGTTTACAACTGCGTAACTCCACAAGAAAAAATGATATCGCAATTCTGTTAATTGTACCTGATAGCACATCTAAAGCGGACAAAATTGATATGTTACACATGAACCTCAAAAAATGGACTAATGTGTAATTACAACTTTTGCAGAACCTTTGTAAACAACGTAACAAATTCACGTAAGATGCAAACTGACATATCAAATTTGTCCGCTTTGAATGGTCTAATGGATGCCGTTTACAGAATCGCGATATCTGTTCTTGATGCAGAGCTATTATCTTGTAAACTTCGTGCTTCTATTTTTTTCAAACGTCTGAATTTATGAAAATCCGTTTAACAAAATGCAAGCCCTAAATCAAAATTCCGCTTCCAACAGTCACTAGAATTTAACTTTCTCTCTCAAATGCAACAAATTTCATTAAAATCAGTCCAGGGGTTATCTCAGAAAAACGTTTTTGCGTTTTTACATGTATTTGAATAGGCCGCGTCGGAGTTGGGCCCGAGCTAAAGCTTCCTCTTAAAGGCAAAGCTTAAGCATCCTCCATCTTTTATATCTTGATTTTTTTTTCAACATTTCTTTCATGACAACATAAAAAGCTTCTTTAGGAAACATATTTCTGCTTTCGGAGGTTCCGAATTTCCTGGCTTAAAGGTATCCATGCCTGGTTTTCCTAAGGCTAGTAATATTGAGGAAGGATTACTCGATTAACAAATTAAAAGTATTCCGCAAAAAGATTAATCCTCATCTATGTCCACCTTTCATTCAATAGGCTTAATCGATTAGGCATGTTCGAATAATCGTTTTCTAGGGTTTGACAGGAGTGGCGCGAAAATTTTAAAATTATACTAGAATGGGAGAGCCCGCGCACTGACTGTGCGGCTGTGCTGGAGTGATTGTCGACTATTTTTGCGAGTCCCGAGGGGTGCCTCTCCTTTTCCACACGCCACCACGCCGCCCGAAGCCGAAGTCTTGAAATCTCCCCGCAATTTATGGCATACCTTAGAAACCCAGTCGATCATTACTTCACTGCCCGGTCTACTGGATACGTGGCATAGCATTCTCGCCGGTTTGGAGCATTATTTCTACGTAGCGATGGATATCATGTCGATTGCAGCAAATCTATAGCTACGGAGAGTAAATTCTCGCATGCTGCTTCTGTGGCCCCCTAAAGGTGTTAGGTTCACACTAACATCCCAGCCAATTGATATTCCCTTGCTCTGCAGAAAGAACATGTCGCTTAAAATCGTAAATCAGTAATTTCTTCCATATGTTAGCTGAACTTCACTTTTCTTCCTTGCCATTTTTCTTATTTCTTCTTTAACTGTACAGTACAGGCGTTCACTAATGCCACGAAACTTCTTCAATTCTCCTCAATTGACCATTTTGTAACATATATTATTTATCTTTTCAAAGGCCCTCAGTGCGAACTGTATTTAGTCTTTAGCAAATAAAATATTCTTCAAAACTTCATTAGCCTCGTGCGTGACCCATGGCCGCACTGCGAACGGCACTCCGATAGCTTAGGTCGGGGGACCCGTCTCTGCCGTGTGCTACGTTTATGCTACTGACCGTTTCGACAGCGACGAATAACATAGCCTTGAACCAGCGTGTCGCTCCGCTCTTTCCACGCACTGGTATGTACAGCCTGGCGTTTCTGCCATCGGCAGCTTGGAACAGTAGCCGTTTCATTGCAAATTAGTGCAATTCTAACCTGTTCTGTGCGTGCTTTCTGCATTGTCAGACGGCTCAAAATCAACGCCCTACAACTGCGCTGTATTCAGCCGCAAAAATACCTTTCGAAAGCGAACCTGAAATGTTTCTTTAGCGGCGGCGACTTCGCGGAATCAGCCACTGCGGTTGTAGACAAGCATCCGCTTTAGAATGCCAGCATAAACAGAAATAACTTTACGCCATCAGCTCCGTCGCGTGTATGTTCAGGATATTTTCTTTCCAGTGAGCGCACGGCCATGGAATCGGCACCCACGATCAAACTGGGATATAAACGAAAAGTGCGTGTTTAGGCGGTCAAATATGTCGAATGGCGGAAATCATTCATTTCTTCGTGCACGCCCATTAAAGTTATCGTGTTCGAATGCGTTCTAAGATTATCATCCTTGCTAGCTCACGTTCTTGTGAAAGATGTCCTAGTATATATCACAAAAACAGTATTTGCCCACTAAGAAAATGAAGTTGTGTTCTTTTTTATTCTCTGATGTATGCGGGTCATTCCTAATTCACATGGGCTCTTGCGTACATGCGATTCTCGCAGGCAACTTGTCTGACCAAGGCCAAGCGTCACGCGTTCTATGGCTTCAGAAAATAAAGTTGCTCTTTCAAAGAGTAGTTACTCGTTTTTTAGCTCTCTCGACTCAATGAGGTGCCCTCGCACATGCACCACTAGAGACCTAAGAGTGTGCATATTCTTTTAGCGTATCGTGCGCGTCTAGTTGATTCTGGCACATTGTCGAATACAGTCACCGGGCTGTTTTTGTACATGTTGATGGACCTACCGTTCGAGTTATCGTGCAGTTCTTTATATTTAAAAGCCAGTCCAAGATGTCAGGTAAATAATGCTTACAAAATCGTACCGCAAAAACTTTAGGAGCACAAAAAATGGTAAATCATGTTTCGTCGGAGCCAGGCACGTACCCAGGAGCGGCCAGGGGGGGCCCGAGCCCCCACCCAAAATTAAGTGGCATACCCCCCTCCCCTCCCCGCGCACGCCATCACGCCTCACATACCTTCCTAACGTGCCGACAAACAATATTCGGCGGTAAACATTTTCCTACCTTTTACAGCGAAAGGATATTTCGGCGTCCTTCGACAGAAAAAATAATAATGTGGGCAGATTTTGGCGATAGTGCAGAAAGGGTCCATGCTCAATGGCTCATATCCATGTGGGCTCGGGAACTTGTAGCACGCCCTTCAGCATCTCCGGGATGGGCCCACGTATGGGGAGTGCCAAACGCCTGCTTCACCTTTGTCGCTGGCCGGCCCGGCATTACACTACACTCGGGATGCCCGCACGTATGGGGAATGCTTAACGCCTGCTTCATCTCCACCGCTGATCGACGTGCCATTGCCCCACATTTGGGATGCACCCGCGTATGGCGAGTGCTTGACGCCTGCTTCACCTCTGTCACTGGCCGGCCCGGCAGTTTGTCCCCAGGTACCAAGGCCCGTATGGCGACATCGAGTGCGTATCTACCGTCACCTATGTTACTGAGCCGATCGACCCATCCTCCAGCAAGCGTCGTCTTGGCCGCCGGTGGTCTACGTGAGCCGCCTCAAGCCATAGCACGACCCCGTTATTTTCAAGTGGCCTTGAGTCGCCAGGCTGGCTTCCCTTCGCCGCCGGGGCTCTGTTGTGGGGATGAAGCAACTCACGCAGCAGTGGAACAGTGTCTGGGCGGGAGGTGCGAGGTGTTGACGACAGATGAGAATGTATTTGCTGTGCCCACTATGAGGTTCTTCCGCCTGCCGTCTAACGTTAAATAAATCCCTTTCATAAGCAAAAAATCAAAGAAAGTCCAAAGTTCAGCTACGCGAAGTCCCAATATTCCTTAGCCCTGGAAGAACAGTTTAAGCAGCGCAACATGGACTATACTATTTCAGGTCGTCAGCACCGGCACTGTGATTGCAAAATGCCACCTGGCACGACCTCATGGTCGAGTGCTCCAATGTGTCGGATCTTGTAGGTATCGAAATACTGGCATAAAAGCTTCACGCTCGGTACTCGCCGGTACGGGGTTGAAACCCAAATATGGTGACCAGGCTAGTATTCAGCGTATCGCCGTCGAAGACTGTAACGCCGGATATCGGTCCTCTGCTGGTTCTTATGCGCAGGAAGGTGACTTGTTAGGCTCCTTCGAAGCGCTGGAGACAAGCGGTGACCTCGACATACTCTTCATTGGTGACGTCCGGCAGCACGGCGTCGAGAGTCGTCGTAAGGTTCCTGCCGCAAACCAGCTTGAACAGAGTGATCTGCGTTGTTTCTTGCACTGACATGTTCTAAGCGAAGGCAACGTACCGCTGGACGGCATCCCATGTCTGGTGTTCGACGTGGACGTACGTTACAAGCATATCGGTGAGGGTCTTATTCCGGCGCTGCGTAAGACTATTCATCTGAGAGTGGTAGGCAGTTGTCCTCCTGTCGTTAGTCGGACTGCATTGCAAAATAGTTTGGGTGAGCTCTGCAATAAAGGTCGTTCTTTTGTCGGTGATGAGGATATCTGGGGCACCATGTCGCAGAAGAATAATATAGATGCAAAATTTCGGGACTTCGGCCACACAATCTTTAGGCAGCGCTTTTGTTTCGTCGAAGCGGGTAAAGCACTACACGATCTACTTGTTTCCAGATATTGACGTTGAAAAAGGCCCCAACAAATACATGCTGATTTGCTGAAAAGGTCGGCAAAGAGGCTCGATCGGCTTCAATAATCCCTCCGACCTTGTGGGGTCACTTGTTCAGTCGGGTTTGGGAAGTATAATCGTCGGGGCAGATGCGACAGAATCCTAGAGGACAAATGCATTGCTGGTTTCTACAATTTTCTCAAGGTATGCGATAATTGTGGCCTTGTTGGTGTGCTTGTAGTCCTGGCTGAAGTTTATCAGCATCACTTTCACTTTCCCTTGGTGCCGTTGAGCGATCACTCTTGCGGTGTAAATTTCACGGTCGAGCAGTTGTCGTTGCTCGCCCTCTTGTATCGCTGGCAGCCACGACATGTCTTGACGTAACGCGTGACGTCGGCGGTTAGGCGCGATAAATAGTACTTCTATTCTTGCGAGCGTAAGGTTAAACTCGAGGTGCCCGGCTGTCTTATCATCGTGCACGGTGTGCAGCACTTCTGACCAGAGTACTGCGGCCACAACGAGAATGCAGTTTGAATGGGCAGGCAAAAAAGTCATCTTAACCAGGACGTCGTTTCGTTGAAAAACTAAGATAATCCCTGCCTAAACACCCTCGGGTCAACATCGGCCTTGTCTTGCAGGTACTCAGGTAGGCTTCTGAGCTCCGAGTCTGCTCGCTGCTGCTAGTAAAGACGTCTGAATTTATTTTACCTAAAAACCCGTCGTCGTCTTGTTCATCTTGGGGTGCGCGTTCACGGGAGCGCGAGACAGGCAAGTCGGCATCAGAGTGCTTTCGTGCGGACTTGTAGATCACAGCGATGTTGGGCTCTTGCAATCAAAAGCTCCATCGCGCCAGGTGTCCTGAAGGAAATGTTATGTTTGCTAGCCAACACAGAGCGTGATGGTCACTGGCGGCCTTGGACGGTTTGCAATAGATGTAAGGGTGGAATTTTGCTGTAGACCAAAATGGTAGTGAGACATTCCTTCTCGGCCTTCCGCTTTTAAGAGCAACCGGCTAGCGTAAGATATCACCCGCTCAAGTCCTTCATTGCTCAAGACCAGGCCAGCTCCTAGGCCTGCGCTCCTGGCGTCAGTGTTGATTTCTATATCGGCGTCCTCCTCGAAGTCTACAAGTACCGGTGGCGACTGCATGCGTCGTCAGAGATCTTCAAATGCGTCGACCTGCGGCGTTTCCCACTTGAACTCGACATCACATTTACTTGTATGTGTCAGCGGTTTCGCGGTGCTACAAAAGTGCTTGACAAAGCGGCTGTAGTAGACACACTTGCGAAGTAGTCTAAGCACTACCTTCTTGCCGATGGGCTTCTGCGACTTTGCGATGGCATCTGCCGTCTGCTGGTCAGGGCGCCCTCCAGATTTACTCATGACGTGGCCCAGAAACGGATGCTCTTCCTAAGCGAAGCGGCAGTTTGCCGGCTTCCGAGTGAACCCTGATGATTGGATGGCCTCTAGTACTGTCGCGATCCGCCTAAGGGTGATGTTCCAAATTTGCGGTGAAGACAGCGAAGTCATCGAAATAAACAATGCACGCCTGCCACTTCAATCTTGCTAACATCGCCTCGATGACGAGCCGGAGAGTTTCGTCCACCGAGCACTGTCCAAATGGCTTGACCTTGAACTCCTAGAGGCCGTCTGGGGTGAATAAGGCGGTCTTTTCGCGATTCATCTGGTCGACTTCTATTTGCCAATAGGCAGTCTTAAGATCCATCGCCGATCCTATGGGTCGTCTATCCGTTGTATTATGTATGCGTCCGTATAATCTCGTTCTATCGCCAATTGGGCACAGAAACGTAGGGTTGCATCTTTTTTCTTCACCAAGATTATAGGAGATGCCCACAGGCTTTTTGATGGCTGAACGATGGCGTCACGGAGCTTTTCATCGAATAGTTTCCTAACAGCTTCGCGTTCTCTCGTTGCAACCAGATAAGGGCTGTGGCGGAGTGGCCGAGGGCACTTTTCGGTTATCATGCGATACTTTGCAACTGGCGCTTGTCGAATCCTCGATGACGTCCAAAAGCAGCCTTTGTATTGTCGCACAAGTCTTCTGAGCTGTTTCTGTGTGCTCATCGGGAGACTTGTACTTATGTCGAAGTCTGCTTCGGGAACTATGATCGTCGGACTAGATGCGGCAGGATCCGAGAGGACAAAGTCATCGCTGGTTTGCATAATTTCCTCAATGTATGCGATCATGGTGCCCTTGTTGATGTGCTTAAACGCCTGGGTGAAATTTTCAAGCATCACTTTCGCTTTCCGTCCAGTCCGATGAGCGATCCCTCTAGTGACGCAAATTTTACGGTCGAGTAGTACACGTTGGTCGCCCTCGATGACGATTCCTATGCCTGTAGGTATTTCGCAGCCTACGGAAATAACGATCCTGGAGCGAGGTCGGGTGCTGACTTGATCCTGGAGAACACTCAAGGCACGCCGACTAGAAGGCCTCTCCGTCGTTACCACTGGGACTGTCGACAGCGTGATCAACTTCGACCTCATGTGAATTAAGGCACCGTGTTGGTTCAGGCAGTCCATGGCGAGAATTACGTCTTGCATGCACTGTTGGACGACAACGAGGGTTGCAGGGTAGAATCTGGTCATGAACTAACTCTTGTCGTGCAGATTTCCGTCGGCGTTAATAACTGTCGCCCAGTTGCCCGAATTTGAGGGCCGTCCTATGCAGTCTTAATTTTCTTCCGCTTGGCGGTGAACAATCGACTGATGACGGAGTAGTCGGCTCCTGTGTCATCTAAGGCGGTGACTGCGTGGTGTTGTGACGGAGACGACTCACCGCTGCCGCCACTGTTGCGAAGGAGGATCCAAGGCGACGGTTATTAAACGAAACATTTATATGCAGTATGCACAAGGGCGTTACATGAACGGCTCAGAGGCCGGGGCATAATGAACTCGCACTAAAGCGTGCAGTGAGTAACTGGAGCACGCCTCTGCTTACTGTCGTCCTCGTCGTCGCGTGGTTCGGGCTTTTATAACCACAGGAGTCGATGCAGTTGCCATCGGCTCGAACCTGCAATTAGGACCCACCGCGGGTTGCTGTGCGAATTCCGACGAATTGCCGAGAGGCACCTGCATGAGGTGATACCGGTGAAATGGCTCAACGGCGCCGCTCCAGCGGCGCCACCGGATGTAACCCGAACACGACTCGCCGTCGGGCCCGGCGAATTCGTTCGGCGCCTGGCTTCAGCCGCATGCCGGCAAAGCGTACTTTTGTTGGGAGCTCTGTGCATTTGAGTCTCGGAAGCCACTAACCTGCTACAACTGCAAAAGGGAAGGGCACATCGCGGCAAACTGTAAACAGACGGTTGTTTGGCAACGATTCGAGAAACAGAAAAGAACAGGCGGTTGTTGGAACCCTATATGCAGGAGATAAGCGTTGACGGAAAAAAACGGCGAGCACTCCGGGACTCAGTGGCCACTATGGACGTAGTCCACTCTTCACTAGTTCCTCCAAACGACTTCACAGGAGAATGCACGTGGGTAAGGCAAGTTGCTGAGGAGCAGTGTGCTTGCTTACCGATGGCTACGGTGATCATTGAAGGCACTTTTGGTAAGCTTAATACCGAAGCGGCCGTGTCAGCAGCCCTCCCAGAGCACTTTCCTTATCGCTTCTCTAATAGCTCGGAGAAGCTCCTAAAAGAACAAGGAAAATCGTTCTTTGCCAGCTTGGCGTGCATGGCCCTCACGCGATCGCAAGCGCGGAAGCTCACGCAGAAACTTGATACTGCACCAGAAAGTGAGACAAAAACCGCGGCAGAGCAGCGTAACCCCAGCAGTCAGTCAACCGGCCTGGAGAACTCCCGCAGTAGTGTAGTCGAGAGGTCTGCTGCGGAAGAGGGTTGCATCATCCCCACCGGCGGAGAAACCGAACCGGCACCGTTGGGCGAGGTGAGCTCCACGTTTACCCTAGTCTCTGACAGCTGGCACGAGCTAGTGAACGTTGACCGAGCGACGTTCATTCGAGAACAGCAGGGGGATATCACGATAAAGGACTTGCTTGATAATGAGAAACGGGACCACGCCTCTGCTTACTGTCGTCCTCGTCATCCCGTGGTTCGAACTTTTATAACCACAAGAGTCGATGCAGTTGCCATCGGCTCGAACCTCCAATGAGGACCCACCGCAGGTTGCTGTGCGAATTCCGACGAATGACCTAGAGGCACCTGCATCAGGCGATCCCGTTGAAATCGTTCAACGGTGCCGCTCCGGTGGCACCACTGGATGTATCCCGAACACGACTCGCCCTCGGGCCCGGCGAATTCGTTCGGCTCCCGGATTCAGCCGCAGGCCGGCAAAGGGAATTTTGTGGGAGCTCTAGCACAACAGTAGTCGTCGAGAAGCACGTCGAGGTCGCTGGTTCTTTGTCTAGCGTTGCAATTAGGTCTCCACGTCGAATCACGGCTGCGTCATGTTTCATTCATTAATTTATTCATTTTTATTTCCTTAAAGACCCCCGAGGGCGAATTGCATAAGGGGTGGGTTTTTTTTGTTAGACAGAATATTGTTGATAACGATCAGTGCGATGTTATATTTCATATGCTATGCATGCATGAAGCTTGATGGGCAGGTGATAATGGCGATGAAGCGAGAAAGGCCGTTCCAGTCTTTTGCTGCTCTGGGAAAAAATGAAGCAGATGTTTATTTATTTATTTATTTATTTCTACAAAAATAAATTCGTAAACATAAACATGTGTTGAGGTGTCGCTGGAACATCACGTCATCACGTCTTTTGTCGGCGTATTCTTTGCTTGTAGGTATTGTCAGGATGGCGGCGTCTCGTTGATATATCGTCGAGGTAGACTTTTCGGTATCTTCATCGGTGGCGGGGATTGTCGTCACTGCGACGAACAACAACCGCACTTCCATCGCTTGCTGCTTTGAGTTTTCCGGTTATGAGCTTACGGACCGACCACAGGATGGGCTAGTGTACGGACGGCGCTACGGCGAGAAGTAGCGGCTTGGTGACGGCGGACGGGACGGTCGGCGAGGACTCTCCTGAGTAGCGGCGATGTAGTGGGCAATATCACGAGGGCGCTACCCAAGGTGTGGACGCGGCGCGTTGACGACGAACCCTCGAAGTCCCAAGTCGCGGCATGGTCACCGGCGGCAGATATGGCTGGTTTCTCCGCAGTAATAGTATAGCGGACGGTGGTCGGGGGCGCGCCATATGTCCGTCTCCCTGCGTAGCTGCGCTGGTCGAAACGCGGGGGAGAGCTGGTGGCGGCCAGGGTGGACGAGATTACTGCGTTGTTGCAGGGCGGTGGCAACGCTGCAGATCGCAAGCTCGACGATGGGTAACGGCGGCGTAGGTCATCGCTTCTCGGTGGGGCTGCGGTGATTCTGGTTGCACCTTAGTAACTCCAAGCGATTGGTTAACATCTTTTTTGACGATATGGGTGATGAGGCCGCTTGAGGCTGCTGACTTGGAAAGAGCTTCTGCAGTTCCTCGCCAACTACCGCTCTTATGGCCGCAGGTCGTCGCGGCCGAGTACTTGAACGTCGCTGCGGTTTGTGGTCAGCGGTCGGCAGTTATATTGCTTTGTCCGCATATTGAGAGTTTTAACAGTTATGGCCTCAGAAATAAATTCGGCAACCATCTTAGGCGGATTGCGCATCAATCCAGTGAGAAGCTCTTGTTTCAAGCCGCGCATCAGTAATCAAAATTTTTTCTCTTCCCACATGTCTGGGTCGGCGTGTTGGAAGGGGCGGCTCATCTGCACTGTAAATATCACGATGTTCTCGTTCCGCAGCTGCACGCGGGTTTCCAGCAGAGCTTTCGCTCTTTCTTTGCGCAGGACGCTTGTAAACGTCAGCAGGAAACCGTTGCGGAACAGGTCCCATGCAATAAGGGTTGATTTCCGGTTCTCAAACCACGTCCTGGCGGCGTCCTCTAAGGCGATGTACACATGCCGGCGCTTGTCGTCACAGTTCCACTTGTTCAATGCAGCGACCCTTTCATATGTTCTTAGCCGGTTACCAGGGTATTCAAATGATAATCCACGGTCAGCTCAATTTTCGAATTCCGCAAAGTGCTTTTGGGGGTCTGCCACCCGTGTTTTGGGGGTGGGTCAACTAAATTATGGGAGTGAGCCAGGTTGGATTCGAAGGTCAGTCAATTCAATTTTCGAATTAGGCAAAGAATCTTAGGGGTGCGCTGCCGAAAGTTTTGGGGTGGGTCAAGTCATTTCGGGAGGAGGCCAGGTCGTTTTGAGCATTTTGGAACAATTTTAATTTGGGTGTATTGAATTTTTCGGGTGTGGGCCATGGGGTCCCACAGCGGATACCTCACGCAGAGCTGCGGCTCGCAGTGCGAGCCTCAGCAGGCCCACCGCGGGCAACGTGAGGTCTTCACTTGGCCACGCTGGTTGGTAACATCGATTGGTAACACCGGACGCTAGCCGTATTTCCCGCTTCATGGGACATATAATGCGTTCGCATTAATAGCGTGCAGCTCTCGCGCCTAACGTGTGCTTTTGCTGCCCCTGTGAGCGTTTCAAGTGCGCTCAAACTTTGTGAACGTGTATCATGAATGCCCGTTTCATGTCAAAAATTTGTTGCCATGAACAAGAACGGAACTAGCAGACTATAGACGATCATTACGAAGCCATGCGACGGCACCTACTGGTTACCGGCTGGCTTTGCTAAGGCGTCAGAGTAAATCGTACCACCTGCGTTCGCAAAACAAATGCGCATTCCCCACCTTGCAACATTTAGTTGTGGTGCTGGTTACAAACGCCAATGGGAGCCACAGAAGACTCACCACAACATTCGATGGTCTAACAGCAAAATAATAAAGATAAGAGCTGCCCGTAAAACCACAGGGACACCACCTATGCTTTGCAATGTTCAAGATGCAACTTAAGAATAAGCAGCCAGTCCATTTATGCATATATTATCGATGTTTCTTACCGTCGCCTAATTTTTATCTACGACATAATTAACGAGTTCTTCCGGGCCATTTTAAAATTTACACTACGCGTAAACCTTAATGTTTTACTCTGCGCGTATTCCTCTCGCTCGTATTTTGGCTACAGTATATTAATGGCGGTGTTTCTGGTTAGTCCCTCACACACTCGGCAAGATGGATTTAATTTATGTGAAAGAAATAATTGCTTGAAGTGACGGTAATCAACTGCTACTGCCCCTCCAGGAAATTTCCTCCATAATAACTATCTCTTCATTTTGGGCGCTAATTGTGTAAACCGGTCATTTTTCGATCATGACAGGGATGATAAGTTGAAATTCAAGATATCTCTAACCGAAGCCTTCCACAGCAATTGTGCCTGTGTATGTATGCATTTCGCGCACGCTTCGGTGCACGGATTCTTTTGCTTCTCTGTTCCAGTTTGTGAGCATTCTCCTATCGAAGATAATTGATGCAGCAAGTATACGCAAACTGCGGGAGTCAAGGCAAAATCAACAACCTTAGAATCAATACACCGACCCCTGCGGAACTACAATCTCAATGTTCGCGTACAGTTTAGGTAAATTGGAAATAACTAAGTACGTCACATTTGACTATTTCTCTGGGACAAACATTTTTTTCTTCCTTAGAAACTGTTCAACTTGGTCGTTCTTGGTCTAACCAAACAAGTATTACGTCACTGGGGCTTTCACAACTATTGTTATTATTATTATTATTATTATTATTATTAATATTATTATTATTATTATTATTATTATTATTATTATTATTATTATTATTATTATTATATGTGTGTGTATGCGTTCCGTTCATCCAACGAACATGGGCCATGAACCAAGTGTGACAGTACGAAGTGGCTCACCGTTTTAGGAGCGGATAACCTTGAGGATGCTTGATTCAGGTCAACGCTGGCGCAGAGCCGTCGGTTCCACGTCCGCTGAATGATGATTCTCGCTGACGTTCAACCACTTGAGTTACCGGTCACCCTCAGAAGCTAACAGGTATGGTATCTTCGCGTTCTGCATTTGTAGAACACTTCAATTAGCGGACACCAGAGTCACGGGTATACAGTTGATACCAGCACACCCAAATTATAAATGAGTAGATAAAAATGGAAAACGCTTGAACGCCTATTTACAAGTAAGGGAGCGCATGGCTTCCCTGAGCGGTGACGCTTGCGAGAACGAATAAAGAAAAAGGAACACACGCCAGCCTGGCTATCTCACAAAGCCCTTCGGAAGAAACTGAATCCTGGACGGAAGGACTAAAACGAAGGGCAAGCAAGGAATTTAGTAGTTCTCACCTGAAACGAATAGCCTTTTGCGATTGAAAATTCTTGCTTCTTTTACGAGCACGGAGAAACGAATACGACCTAGCGCGTGATGCTCGTGCAAGGGCGGTGGCTCATAATTTCCTCGAAAAATGGCATGAACCCACTGCAGGGGCAAAGAGAGAAATCGAATGGTATTACAAGAGGAAGCAGGTATAGACCCACGGCTAATTTATAAGCAAAGTAGGCGCTGGCATCTGTAGCGAGATGGCTGCCCTGTGGCGCCGTTGTCATTTCTTTTCTTTTCGCTTTATAGCATGCTCTGCGAATAGTAAAACACTGGCAGTTTGCAGCTACTGCTTATTATTTCTGCAATATGACGCCGCTTGGTAGCACTGCGCATGGAGCGTCATTACGATTTTGTACTACTGCCCACGGCTATCTTTCGAAATCAGCTGTTTTTGTTGATATATTCTAAACGTTTTAATGGGGTACTGAACTACCTCTTACGTTTCGTGAAAAAGCACAGTCCGTGTATCGCATACGCTGCTATGAACATCTAAGCCAAGTTTGGTAGTCATGCGCGGCACGTGTAGCACGCAAGCGGTGCGCGAAGTCACGATTTTCCCAAACATCCTCTTTTCCACAAAACCCTTGTCCTCACCTTTTTCTGGCTACCCTATTTCATCATCAAGCAGATTCGCATACTTGGCAGCTATTGACTACTCTCTAAAATCGATCACGAAGGACGGTAGGATCAGTGCGCTTCTTCTCACTGTCTTGTTTATATTTATTGACGCAGTTTAACAAACAGCACGAAGTAATGAAAAAGTTCGTTTCGAATTTCGAATGAAATTACGTTCTGCTGGAAATGCGACTACTGCCACAATCGTTTGATAGCCTTCGGCCACGCCCACCCACTGAGGAATGATACTTTGACCGCGCTGCTTACCAGTGTAGTTGGCTGGCGTCGCTAATTTCCAAACTCCAGTTCCGTAGCCTTCACAGCGTCAGATATCGAAAAGGGAGCGGGGGCGCTGCAAAGCGGATCACAGGCAATCTTTCATTACTAATAACTGCGCTTTTTCTGGAAACATTGATGCCCTGTTTGCTGCAAATTATTTCTGAAAAAGTCTCATTTGGCCACACTGTCGTAGCAGATCGATCTCATTTATTTTTGTTTTGGACGCTGAACTAACCTTAAGTCACGTGAAATTCGCACCTACTGTTGCAAGCACACGCTAAGTCTTGGCCACTCCTGGCTAGACGTCTTGGCACAATTATTTACATAGGCTACTCCCCGATGGTGAATCTGGTTCAGGACAAAGCTGGTCCGCACCATATAGCACGGCCAGTGTGGAGCCCTTGAGTGCGAGCGCGTACTCTAGCCCTGTCGTGCGCTTAGCCACTGCAGTTTCATTGGACTGCATCTCTCATAGAGCTTCCTACAATTGCAATGGTTCAGTCACCGTGGGAATGTTGGGTAGTACAAAACATAGCTTGTGCTTTTTGCTTAGGGATTGAGATGCCCTTGTGGCTTTGTTTATTACCCTTTATATATCTTCACGGTAATAAATTTCGGAGCAATCTATACATTTATCAGCGCGAGACATTCTGCGAGCACGCACAATTAGCTAATAATTGCAGCGGCTCAGTCTATCAAGGTCGCAAAATTTAAGCGCGCCAACCGTCTCAACGCATTGCCTTGCCTGCAAGAAATTCATATGGGCGTTCTAGGCTGCTTGCTGATAGATGCGTGTGTAATGGTTCCAAAATACGCGGCAGACGCTTAACCTTCGTCCTTATGAGTAGAATGCAATAGAATGAAAACATCCGTGACTGCTTCTGGCATCCTCATCATCATCCTGGCTACGCCCACTGCAGGGCAAAGGCCTCTCCCATACTTCCCCGTACTGCTTCTGGCGCTACCCGGCAACTGCTGCTTATGTAATCGTAATGTTTTCCTGGAAGCATTGGCGGCGAACACTATACATGAAGGCGAGATCCCGGGCTCTTTTCTGGCTGTCTAGAAAAAAAAACCAAGACAAAAAAATTGAAAGTAATGGTGGCGTGTGCTGCCATTCTTTTGAGAAACGAATGTAACGCAAAATTGAAACCGAAACTAGAACTAAGTATACAACACAAGGCTAATGATAACGTCCTTGGTCGCGCTTGATACTTCAAATTAAAGTGTTTCCACGCAGAGTGCTTGCGATATTGTCCAATATGTGTTTCCATTCTATGTATACGGTCATTATTTTTCTTCCCTTGTCGATCGGCAATGCTAAGACGTGCTAACCTTGTCAATTGTCCTGATATTATATATAAACTATGTTTTTTTTGCTTTATATTTTTTGTGTACTACATACAGCTAGTTTTCTGTTTTCTTTTTCTTTTCTTTTCATACGCTATACTAAGTGTTGTCACCCGCAGCCCTATGAAGCTGTATTTATCTAATACCTTTACATTATGCATGAAATATATTATTTCCCTGCGTTGTCCACAAGTTTTGCTGTTCGGCTTCTTGTTCTTTTCTCGTGTTGCGAGTTTTTTTTTTTTTTTTGTCATGCGCAGTGCTTAGCTTGTGTTGTTATGGGAAGCACTGATTGCACTGTACACGGCATTTTATCGACGTTTTTCTTTTTCTGTGTTTTTGACTGAAAGTTTTGTTTAGTTGCCATCGCCGTCCGATGTTTGGATTTTATGCATATACCTACTCTTGCACGAAGCCTGAGACTAAGGCCGCAGGTACGTGGCAAGTGATAAATAATAAATAAAAAAGTCATGAAATTTTTATGCTAGTTTCTTACTGTGCTTTGGTTGAGACGTTTAACCCCTGCATATAATTTGCAAAGACGCCTAAAAAAATGAGAAATATTTTATTTATTTTGAACGTCTAGCGTAATTGAAGCGTAAGGAGGGTCGGCTATTAAACCAATTACGGGCGCGGCGATTCATTTATTGCTCAGAAGCAACGAGAAAACAATGTGTACAAACAAATGATAACGTAAAGTTTACACAACGAAAAAAAAAATGGCAAGCAAAAATATCCATCGAAGCAAATGCTTCCCCGATCACTCCAACAGCTGCGCATATCACTCTGAAGATTGAAATACATTTTGGGCCAGGTTTTATGTGCCGAAGCGCGATATCATTACGAGACGCATGTAATCAGGGTGAGGGGATGGCGGAGGGAGGGCTCCGGATTAATTTTGTCTACCTGCGATTAGTTAACGTGCAGTCAACTCATATTACAAGGACATTTTTTTTAAGTTCATCCCCATCAAAATGCGGCTGCCGCGGCAGACATTTCACCCCGCGACCTCGAACTTGGGCAGTCATGCACTCTGGCATGGAGTCATCAATGTTGACAAGAGAAAACGAATTCACAGATTACAGAACACAGAATGTTAACTTGAAAAGAAATCTAGAGCCCTAGTATAGTACTAGCTTAGCCTTTCACAACGTGGAAGAAGAAGGTCTTATAGAGCTGACATTTTTCCTACGTAGCAAGGTGACAGCACGCATGGGCCGGAGCTGAATGCAGGTTGCTGGACTTTGCGCATTTATAGAATATTGTTACTGGGAGAAAGTAGATGCATTTACAATGTATACACTTACAAAGGTGTAGTTAAGAGGCCGGGCTAACACCATCAACCGATCTCTGAGACACTTCAAGCTCTTCTTCACCTACCAACGTCCTTTTGTCCACAGCGGCACAAACTCGTATGTGACATTAACTCCCGGTGGCGGAAGCATCGTCTCGATGCTTCTTAGGGTGTCGAATCAGTGTGCGAGTTATAGGGCTTGAGTCGCGAAACATGCCCGAGATCAGTTCTTGGTGGGGTAGAAGACGTCGAAGTCACAGATGATATCCCATATGTGAGGCTGGTGACTTGGCGAAGAACTCGGTATGGACTTATTTATCGCGGCAGCAGTTTTTCGCAGACGCCGACGCTACTGGAGGGTAATCAAAGCAGGACAAACGACGCAGGGCATAAATGATCGCCACGACGACGACTGTGGTAACGGTGATTTTGGATAGTGTTGGACGCCAAAAGACAGTCACGGCCAATGCGACGTGCTGTGGCCACGCGCAGAATGGCGTTGTGAGAATATAACGTGGTAGTGTTGGTATCGGAAGGGGGCAGCGAGTCAACAGGCAGGAGTGGGTCACGGCCGCATAGTATACAGAACAGAGAATAACCAGTAATATCGTGACGCGACGAATTGTATGCAAACGACACGAAGGGTAACGTGCTGTCCCACTCCCGGTGATCATCAGACACTTCCATGGACAGCATGTTCGTGAGTGTCCGATTGAGACGCTTGGTAAGTCCGTTTGTCTGTGGGTGGTAAGCAATCGTGAACTTGAGGGACGTTGAGCAAGCACGAAGAAGGTTGTCGACAACCTTAGAAAGGAAACAGCGGCCTATATCAATGAGTCCAAAGCCGCACAAGCTCGTACGTGACAACATTTATTTTAACTGCTGCTAATAAAGCATACTTATAGAAACCGTCGCAGATGGCCACCGTTTATAACTTCGAATATTTTAGATTTTGCGAACCCAAAGTTCGGAGGACGCAAAATGCCTGGTTTACAAAAAATCCAAAAATACACACAAAAGAAAGCAAATGGCTCCAAAATCATCGCAGTCAAGGCGTGGCGCTTTGTCTGCGCAAAATCTAAATCTCCGTAAGACTGACCGCAGGCTCCTGAAGCAGCAAGTATGAAACGAAATAATAACGTAAATAATTAATTCAACCCTAAACGCATTGTAATTCACAGAGTAACAATGCATATATGCAGCATATTGCCATTTTTATTTTCGAAATCGATGTACCTCTAGACCTATATATCGAACAAACAAAAACAATTGATATATACTAGGTATATGCGTTTTACTCAATATGCACAGAAGTGTCAAGATAATGAAATCATCATCATCATCAGTCTGGTTACGCCCACTGCAGGGCAAAGGCCTCTCCCATACTTCTCCAACAACCCCGGTCATCTACTAATTGTGACCATGTCGACCCTGCAAACTTCCTAATCTCATCCGCCCACCTAACTTTCTGCCGCCCCCTGCTACGCTTCCCTTCCCTTGGAATCCAGTCCGTAACCCTTAATGGCCATCTGTTATCTTCCCTCCACATTACATGTCCTGCCCATGCCCATTTCCTTTTCTTGATTGCAACTAAGATGTCATTAACTCGCGTTTGTTCCCTCACCCAATCTGCTCTTTGCTTATCCCTTAACGTTACACCTATCATTATTATTTCCATAGCTCGTTGCGTCGTCCTCAATTTGAGTAGAACCCTTTTCGTAAGCCTTCAGGTTTCTGCCCCGTAGGTGAGTACTGGTAAGACACAGCTATTATACGCTTTTCTCTTGAAGGATAATGGCAACCTGCTGCTCATGATCTGAGAATGCCTGCAAAACGCACCCCAGCCCTTTCTTATTCTTCTGATTACTTCCGTCTCGTGATTCGGATCCGCAGTCACTACGTGCCCTAAGTAGATGTATTCCCTTACCACTTCCAGTGCCTCGCTACCTATTGTAAATTGCTGTTCTCTTCCGAGACTGTTAAACATTACTTTAGTTTTCGGCAGATTAATTTTTAGACCCACTCTTTAGCTTTGCCTCTCTAGGTCAGTGAGCATGCATTGCAATGGGTCCCCTGAGTTACTAAGCAAGACAATATCATCAGCGAATCGGAAGTTACTAAGGTAGTTTCCATTAACTTTTATCCCCAATCCTTCCCAATCCAGGTCCCTGAATACCTCCTGTACACGCTGTGAATAGCATTGGAAAGATCATATCTCCCTGCCTCACGTCTTTCTTTAGTGGGATTTTGTTGCTTTCTTTTTGGAGGACTACGGTGGCTGTGGAGCCGCTATAAATATTTTTCAGTATTTTTAACTATGGCTCGTCTACACCCTGATTCCGTAATGCCTCCATGACTGCTGAGGTTTCGACAGAATCAAACGCTTTCTCGTAATCAATGAAAGCTATATATAAGGATTGGTTATATTACGCACATTTCTCTATCACCTGATTGATAGTGTGAATATGGTCAATTGTTGAGTAGCCTTTACGGAATCCTGCCTGGTCCTTTGCTTCACAGAAGTCTAAGGTCTCCCAGATTCTATTTGCGATTACCTTAGTAAATAGTTTGTAGGCAACTGACAGTAAGCTGATCGGTCTATAATTTTTCAAGTCTTTGGCGTCACCTTTTTTATGGATTAATTTATATAAGCGTTCTTCCAAGTATCCGGAGCGCTCGAGGTCATGAGGGATTGCATATACAGGGTGGCCAGTTTCTCAAGAACAATCTGCCCACCATCCTTCAACAAATCTGCTGTTACGTGATACTCCCCAGCTGCCTTCCCCCTTTGCATATCTCCCAAGGCTTTCTTTACTTCTTCAGCCGTTACCTGTGGGATTTCGAATTCCTCTAGACTATTTTTTCTTCCGTTATCGTCGTGGGTGCCACTGGTAACGTATAAATCTTTATAGAACTCCTCAGCCACTTGAACTATCTCATCCATATTAGTAATGATATTGCCGGCTTTGTCTCTCAACGCATACATCTCATTCTTGGCAATTCCTAGTTTCTTCTTCACAGCTTTTAGGCTTCCTCCGTTCCTGACAGCATGTTCAATTCTACCCATATTATACTTCCTTATGTCAGCTGTCTTACGCTTGTTGATTAACTTCGAAACTTCAGCCAGTTCTATTCTAGCTGTAGGGTTAGAGGCTTTCATATATTGGCGTTTCTTGAACAGATCTTTCGTCTCCTGCGCTAGTTTACTGGTATCCTGCCTAACGGAGTTACCACCGACTTCCACTGCACACTCCTTAATGATGCCCACAAGATTGTCGTTCATTGCTTCAACACTACGGTCCTCTTCCTTAGTTAAAGCCGAATACTGTTCTGTAGCTTGATCTGAAATTCCTCTATTTTCCCTCTTACCGCTAACTCATTGATCCGCTTATGTGCCAGTTTCTTCCGTTCCATCTTCAGGTCTAGGCTAATTCGAGTTATTACCTTCCTATGGTCACTCCAGCACACCTTGCTGAGACCGTCCACATCTTGTTTGATGCCAGGGTTAGAGCAGAGTATGAAATCTATTTCATTTCTAGTCTCGCCGTTCGGGCTACTCCACGTCCACTTTCGGCTATCCCGCTGGCGGAAGAAGGTATTCATTATCCGCATATTAGTCTGTTCCGCAAACTCTACTAATAACTCTCCCCTGCTGTTCCTAGTGCCTATGCCATATTCCCCCACTGCCTTGTCTCCAGCCTGTTTCTTGCCTACCTTGGCATTAAAGTCGCCCATTAGTATAGTGTATTTTGTTTTTACTCTACCCATCGCCGATTCCACGTCTTCTTAGAAGCTTTCGACTTCCTGGCCATCATGACTGGATGTAGGGGCGTAGACGTGTACAACCTTCATTTTGTACTGCTTATTAAGTTTCACAACAAGACCTGCCACCCTCTCGTTAATGCTCTAGAATTCCTCTATGTTTCCAGCTATATTCTTATTAATCAGCAATCCGACTTCTAGTTCTCGTCTCTCCGCTAAGCCCCGCTAGCACAGGACGTGCCCGCTTTTTAGCAGTGTATATGCTTCTGTTGGCCTCCTAACATCACTGAGCCCTATTATATCCCATTTACTGCCCTCTAATTCCTCCAATAGCACTGCTAGACTCGCCTCACTAGATGACGTTCTAGCGTTAAATGTTGCCAGGTTCATATACCAATGGCGGCCTGTCCGGAACCAGGGATTCTTAGCACCCTCTGCTGCTTCGCCGGTCTGTCCGCCGCCGTGGTCAGTTGCATTGCAGCTGCTGGGGTCTGAGGGCCGGGATTAGATTGTTGCGTTCACATGGGAGGTTGTGGCCAAGTACGACACCAGGGTGGCCAATGCTGCTTTGGTGAGGGACTGCGTTACCGGTTCTGGTCACCGGGATCAGGCCACACTCCAGGCCTGTTTATGCAATTTTATCAACACGCGGATTTCTTTTTCTTTTTTTTCTAATCCGGTGGAAAACTGCCGGCACCGGGATTCGAACCACGTACCTCTTGCACGCGTGGCGGATGTTCTACCTCTACGCCACCGCTGCATCCTACGAAAAACATACATAACTCAAAAAAACACTTATACAATATTGAAAGTTATGTCACCTGCATCAAAACACATATTATGCAGAAATAATCATGCAAGCATGAACAGTTTAGCTTTCTGTACAATGCAGCACTCCAAATACAAAAGTTGCTTGATGCATCCCTTGAGGAGACCGAATGCATTTCATATATGGACTCGTGTTTGGCTGTCGCTCAAGTTGTAATTGGTTTCCTCGGGAGTCAGGTTACTGTTGTCTCCGAACGGCGTCGTCAAGTACTCCCTCGGCGGATAAGGCACATCATCGAACATATGAAATTTTTCCCTTTCTCATATTTGCGGTAAGTCATTGAGAATAGGCACTCGGCCAAAGATTTGCGAGTGATGTGTTTTGCGAGTGATGAGTTTCGGTCACTGTCGCAGGTGGCTTGCACGCTGTACGACTTCTTATGTCTGGATGCGTTGGTTGACCCACTTTTTATGTGCCGAACATCTGCTATCCGTATTAGTCCCATCGACGCAGCCTAACAATCCGGAAAAGCTGAAATCTAGAATTAAGTGTAAAAGGTAAATTGGTGCTTGCCGCTATAGTTTGGCTAGTGCGCAGATATGCTCTCTTTATAAATTTATTTTTGCGCATCATACGCTCACCAGCAATTAAAGAAATCTTAAAGAAATATAAACGAAGTGCTTCATGTCTAAGAAACACAACCTGGCGTTTGCAAGGAGATGCATTGCAAGCCACAGGATTAACTTCAAAAGCTTCGTGCCTCGGTTGTGCGCATCTACATATGCATGCATGTGAGCTTTTCCGGCATAATCCACCCTTGTAGCAATGTTAGGCCCGTTGCAGCCAGGAGTCGTACCCAAGGGAAGAATATAGAAGATGGTTTATAGGTATAAATGAAGGAGATAGAGCTCAAACGGCCAAACGAGCAAATATATACATACGCGGGCATTACATTTCTAATAAATGCACCTATATGTGGACGTTTATATATTTTGATGAAGACACATTGGTTTCCTTCATTCTCGATTTCATTCTCGATGACCGCTCCTCCTCTTCAGTTATTAGAAAATGAACTATTCTCCCACTGATATTTTCCAGGAAGTAAGCAAACCATTCAATGAATTTATAAAAGGTACTTTCTTCCAACCAAAACAGCACGGAAATGGTACTTTCAGAAGCTTTATTTCAACTAATACGCACGAAATTGCGCTGCTTATTGCATAGACAATATTACAACATATGCTGCAGAACACTGACCAGAAGAATAACAGCACATGATCTTCTGAAGTTTTTAAGCGAAGCTGTTTTGCAGATACTGTGCAGTCATTGCCGGACTCCAATAAACAGGGTCACGTGACCTTGCGGGAGAGGAAAAGAAGAGTTCAACAGGGGAAAAGAGGTTGGGGGGACTTATTTATTTCTGGGAGAATGCTATCTGACACGCGAATCCTATACGGTTGTCAAACGGTGCATTTTTGGCCGTAGAGCCATATCGGCATGGAAATTATCGACGATTCATTCCACTCTAAGGCGAAAGAAACAAATATTATGCGGGCGGTTGGCTGCCTACGAGCAGTGCCCAGCGATTGATACGCGATACTACGAGGGTGCGACACTTTATACCGTGTTGAGTTCGTTGTTCTGCCTCGCTGCTCCCATGCCATGATTTTAGGATGGGACTTTCTCTACTCTCATCACGCCGTTATAGATTGTGCCCGTGCTGAACTTGTGCTGTCACCATTCGGCAACAATGTTTTTTTAAGATACTGATAACGCTTCCGGTCGTCTGTTCGTCACCGCCGACACCGAGATTCCTCCCTACTCTGCTACATTTGTGCCCGTTTCCTGCGTTGGGTTTTCTGACTCCACAGTTCTTTTCACACCGTCTAAGCTTGTTGCTCGCCGTCATCCTTTCTTGCTTCCATTTTGCCCTTCTTGCCATTCAACAAGGTTCCAGCACACTTTATGTATCGAACCTGTTTCCTTGCCCTGCTAACCTGCTCCACGATGAGCATCTTGGCTATGTTTACGAAATCGAACCAAGCTTCTCTACGATGTGCCTGACGACCCGGCTTCTCGTCCTGTTGATGCTCTGGCCCTTCAAGTTTCTCCTCCGACGCCATCGTATGACCGAATATTTTTCCGGTGTATTGATCCCAACCTCACTCCAAGTTAGCACGCCCAGATCGTCGATCTTCTTGATCACATTTTCACGTCATTCAAACGCCAACAATCTCGCTTAGGCCGTATTTCCACTGTTGTCCATCAAATCGACACCGACAACCACGCGCGTTTGCGTCACAGGCCGTATCGTGTACCGCCACGGAGCGTAGCGTCATCGCTGAGCGAGTTGGAGACATGCTCCAACGCGGCGTCATACAACCTTCGCACATTCCCTTGGCTTCTCCTGTATTGCTAGTCAAAAAGAAAGATGGCACAATTCGCTTTTGCGTTGACTACCGGCAATGCAATAAGACCACCCGCAAGGACGTTTATCCAGTACCCCGTACTGACGACGCGCTAGACAGCCTCCAAGGCTTTGATTTCTTCTCATCTTTAGACTTACGAGCAGGGTACTGGCAAGTACCAGTGGCTGAGTCAGACCGTCCAAAAATAGCCTTCGTCACACCTGACCGTTAATTGGAATTCACCGTGATGCCATTTGGCCTGTGTAACGCGCCTGCCACATTTGAAAGAATGATGGACAACATCTTGCGCAGCCTCAAAGGACAGATATGCCTGTATTTTCTGCACGACATCGCTATCTTTTCACCGGACTTTCCTCGCCACTTCGACTTGAACGCGCCCTCAAGAGTATTGCCGATGCTGGCCTCCAGCTTAACTTGAACAAGTGTCGCTTCGCTGCCCGGCAGCTGGTTAGCCTCGGCCAGGCCGTGCCGAAAGGCGCACTCCCTGATGCGGTGAAACTATAAGCTGTTGCCAAGTTTCTACGAGGAACAAACTTGAAAGAAGTGAACAGCTTCATTGGGTTAGCGTCATACTTCCGCCATTTCATCCGCAATTTCGTCACCATAATAGCAGATTTAATGCAGCTTCTTCGTGGTCACCACAACCTTTTGACCTGGTCACCGGATTGCGATGCCACATTCACAAATCTGCGTCGTCTCTTGACGTTCCCACCAATCCTGCGCCATTTCGTCCCAAGCGCTCCAACTGAAATACACATGGATGCCAGTGGCGTCGGCCTTGGTGCCGTTCTCGCCTAGAGAAAGGCTGGCTTCGATGAGTACGTCGTCGCCTTCACCAGTCGTACGCTTACTAAACCTGAATCGAACTATCCTTTAACAGAAAAAGAATGCCTGGCTATAATTTTGTCTATAACCAAATTCTGTCCGTGTTTCTATGGCCGCCCATTTGACGTTATAACTTATCACAATTCGCTGTGCTGGCTGTCGTCCTAAATAGAACCATCCGGTCGTCTTGCTCGATGGGCCCCTCGACTGCAGAAGTATGACATTCCAGTGCTGCACCATTCTGGCAGAAAACACTCGGATGCGCTTGCCTTGTCTTGTTCGCCACTAACAAACGAGGTTAGCTCGTCGAAGGCTTCATTGTCCGAGTCTTCCCTTGCTGCCACGGAAATTACTCTGGAGCAAAAGAAAGACACATGGATTCTGTGCATGCTGAGTTTCTTGTGCACCCCATGGACACCCACTACGAATCGCACATTACGTCGCCAAGCACGTCACTTCTCCATTCGCGACGGGCTCTTGTACCGTCGTAAGTATTTTACGGACGGCCGCAAATGGTTGGTTGTAATCCCTCGGCATCTGCGTTCGGATATTTGTCCTGCGTTCCACGACTTCCCCCAGTGCGCGCATGCAGGTGTACTGAAGACATACGCGCGTCTACGCATTCTTTACTAATGGTGGGGGATGTTTTGATTCATCCGTCATTATGTCCGCTCCTGTCTCGTTTTCCAACGTCGCAAAGATCCCCCTCGTCGTTCAACCACCCCATTGCAGCCTTTGCCTTCCCTAGCATGTGCTTTTCATAGAATAGACATCGCTGGGTAATTGTGGCCATCGACGATCTTACGCGCTGTGCGGAAACTTCCGCTTTGTCCAGCGCTTCTGCACGTGACGTCGCCTGGTTTCTCCTGCGCCACATCACCCTTCGCCCCAGAGCTTCCAGGGAATTAGTGGCAGAGGCAGTGTCTTCTTCTCCGACGTTATATCGGCTGTACTCAAAGAATGCCGCGTCATTCATCGCATCACACCGGCATATCATCCGCAGAATAATGGCAAGACCGAGCTCTTTAATCGCACTCTTGACATGCCGACGATATACGTTGCATCCGACTAAACCGAATGGAACCATGTTCTACCATTTCTGACTTACGCTTACAATACCGCCACGCAAACTACCACGACATTTTCGTCCTTCTTTCTCTTGTACGGACGCGAACCTTTTTCCACAATGGATACTATCCTTCCGTAGCGCCCTAACACCACGGAAACCAGCACCTTATCCGAAGCTGCTGCACGCGCAGAAGAGTGTCGCTAGCTATCCCGTATATTTACGTCAGAAGACCTGCAACGCCAATAACACGATCGAGAAACTTCCTATGCTCCTGTATCCCATGCTCCTGGCTCGCTAGTGTGGCTGTGGGTTTATTTATTTATTTATTTATTTCACAATGCAGACCTAGAACAGGTCCAAGCAGGGTGGTTAAACACAACCATATTACAATGCATTATTCAATCAAGTAGGGTGGTAAGACACAACAGTAGTACAATGAGTCAATCAAGTGAAACATGCAACAACGAGTTATTCCAGTCTGTTATAGTTCGGGGAAAAAAGAATACGTGAATACATCCTCTCGCGCAAAATAAGGTGCTAGTGAATTCGGATGATGGTGTCGAGTAAGCCTAGACGTTGTACTGGACAAATACGATGCAGGATTAATTAATAAGTCTCCATTAATAAGCATGGAAAGAAATCGAATTCTTAAGTGTTGCCTTCGCTGCTCACGGACTTTGATGTCATTATCACGCATTATTTGTGAGGGGGAATCATAGCGAGAAAATTTTAGATATATGAATCGTACAGCTTTCTTCTGTACCCTTTCGAGAGATCTAATATTTTGTTTAGTAAACGGGTCCCAAACAACACAGGCATATTCAAATTTCGGTCTAATTAATGAATAATAAGAAAGCAGTTTTACGTTAGGTGGGGAATTTCTAAGTTTATGTCGCAAAAAATATAATTTACGCAAGGCTGCAGAACAGATATTATCAATGCGTAAATTCCATGATAAGTTGTTAGTAATTGTGACGCCAAATACTTATATTTTGTTTCTTCCTGCAAAGGCAACGAACCTAACGTGTAACTAAAGGTTAGTGGAGCTTTCTGACGAGTGAAGCGAGGAAAGACCGTCTTTTCAGCGTTAAGCCGCATTCCCCACGTTTTGTACCAATCAATAATGCCAGCTAGAGAAGCATTTAACTCAGTTTGATGGTTGGTTGAAGTGATTTCGCTAAAAAGCACACAGTCGTTCGCAAACAACCTAATTTGCACGCCGTGATGGATTGAAGTAGTAATATCATTTATATAGAGTAAAAAGAGCAGTGGCCCTAGGACACTTCGTTGAGGAACTCCCGAGGTGACCGGAAGACAGTCAGACTGTTGCTTATTAATTTCCAAGAACTGGCGGCGATTTGTTAGGTAGTTTGTTATCCATGCGATTAATATTTCAGTGAGCTCAAGGTGTCTAAGTTTAGTATTAACTTGTCATGTGGAACGGTATCAAAGGCTTTGCTAAAATCAAGAAATACAGCATCAATTTGACCATTTTTATTGAGGCATGAGGCGAGTGAATGAATTACGGTGACAAGCTGTGTAACTGTTGAATAGCCGTTTCTAAATCCGTGTTGAAAATTAGACATTATCGAATGTTTATCTAGAAAATCGGTAATCTGATTGGCAACAATATGTTCAATTAGTTTGCAACATGAGGGAGTGAATGATATTGACCGGTGATTTTCTAACAATGAACTGTCGCCCTTCTTGAATACGGGTACAACTCTGGCTACCCTCCAGTCATCCGGTAATTTTCCAGCAAGCAACGAAGCATGAAATATAATAAGAAGGAACCTTGCAATAGTTTCAGCCTAACGTTTAAAAAAAAATGTTCGGAAGGTTGTCAGGACCGCCAGAAGTTTAGCTTATTAGTTAACTAGCCTCGAAACTAAGCCAGGGTATGAAATAAAATTAGCTTCGAATGGGTGAAACGTTTTGTCTTTACATGAACTAATGCCAGAATTAGGAAATACACTATGGAAATAATAACTGAAGTGAATCGCAATTTCCCTGTAATCGGTAATGATTGAACCATCGATGCAGGTTTGTGCTACTGGCTTGTTTTTTTCGCTCAAGTAATGCCAGAACTTCTCCGGCTGTTCAACAATAAAGTTTTGATCAGTGGCTATGGTGTTGGGCTGCTGAGCACGAGGTCGCGTGATCGAATGCCGGCCGCGGCAGCCGCATTGCGATGGGGGCGAAATGCGAAAACGCCCGTGTACTTACATTTAGGTGCACGTTAAAGAACCCCAGGTAGTCCAAATTTCCGGAGTCCTCCACTACGGCGTGCCTCATAATCAGAAAGTGGTTTGGACACGTTAAACCCCATAATTTTTTTAACAATAAAGTTTGGTAGTACTATATTGAAATGTGGTTCCTTCGAGGTGCGCACTGCAGGCGCAAGGTTTTCTTTCATTTCTTTAACTCGATCAGGTTGTAATCGTGTTTTATTTAACCTTCTTATCTTGCGGGTCATGTGGATAATATCACGTGTCATCCACGGTGTTTGTTTGCGAACTAGTTTGTATTTATCAGGCAAAAATTTTTCAATACAGAACTTACACATGTTTTTAAAACGGTGCCAGAGTGCTGTCACATCACTGTCGTTAAAGTCGGTGAGACATGTTTCCATTTGTTCTATTATGGCTGTATCATTTGCGCGTGAGCAGTCCTTGAAGGAACGCCTCACAGGTTTTTCAGATGGGGTAGAAGAGACTATGGATATATCGATACTGACAAGTAGGTGATCAGATATACCTTCTACAACTGCAACGGTATATTCACTTAACATTCTGGGCAAAAATACCATATCAAGCAAAGATTGGCAAGGTACTTGCACACGTGTTGGCTCCTGAACGACTTGAATTAAGTCATTCGTTAGCATTATGTTAAGCATGCTGTTTAAATGTTTTTTTTGGGGGGGAAAGTGCTTGCAAACGCTCCCAATGACGTCAGGTAAGTTCAGGTCACCTACAAGTGACAATTAGTTTGACTGGAATTGGGTCATGCTTTCTTGTAGCTTGACTAGATATTCAGGTGATGCATCGGGAGGTCTGTATATTGCGTACAAAAGGAATTTGTGACCCGAATACGTGATTTTGATGCATAAATATTCGAGACTTTTGTCGTCTTCCAGTAGGACAGCTTCTATATGGTGTTTAATAAGGACTGCAACACCGCCTCCCCTAGAATTCATATCCTTGAGGATTACTTGATAACAGGGTGGGAAAACATCCTCGCCACCTATTTCGGACCGCAGCCACGTCTCCGTTATAACTGCAATGTGTGGGCTGTCCTCTAATAAAGTAATTTCAAGATTTTCTGTTTTGTTTAGGACGCTGCGAGCGTTTAGGTTAATAATACGCATGTGTTTGCCGCAATCTTGGGAGGAGCGTCAGGTTTCTGGCTGCGAGGAGCGTTTATTCATTATTTTCACGCGCATGTTTTTCGCCTGATCCCAGAAAAAATATATTTATCGATCTTAAGTTTATCATGAATCAGGTATGCTTTTTAGCCCCCAAGTTTCTCAGCTTGCGGGCTGTCCCACAAAAGCTTCCTTTTTTTTAGTGTAGCCTGTGAGTAATCGTTCCTAATGCTTATGCTCGTTCCTTTAAGTTTTCTACAGTTGTGAAATATCAGTTTCTTTTCATTGAAACCCTGGAGATATATGATAACTGGACGGTCAGTGCCTTTTCGGCCAAGTCTTTGAATGCGGCCAATGGAATGGCACTCGATTTTCAACTTATCTTTCATTACCTCAGTGATAATCTTTTCCTTAAGCAGCACTTCAGTTTCATCGGGGATGTCAGTTATGCCATGAATAATTATATTTCACTGCATGTTTCGGTCTTCCAGATCTGTTAATTTTTTTTGTCTAGAAATCATTGACATGCTCCAATGATTTAAGGGTGGTTTCAACCTGATCATCATTTGCAGGAGAAGCTTTTAAAAGCTTTTCTTCAATTTTAGTGAGTATCTGTTGAAGGCCACCAATCATTTTCTCGGCGTTGGCCAGTTGAGCTTTCATTTCGGAAATATCATTACGAATAGTAGTTTCACCCTCTAGTAAATGTTCAAACAGCTCTTTCTGTGTTGGACCAGGGTTGCTCTCAATGTCGCCACAAAAAAGTAACTGAAAAACATGAACACACTCATATGCTAGGTCGAGATATTTCGTGGGCACGGCAGGACAATAATGCTACGACAATCGCTGCGCAATGAATTGCCGTAAGGACTACTGACCTGCAAAATACAGAGCAGATTTCTGGTCAGTGACATTGCCAGGCGGCGTCCGTCGTGCCCACTGAAGATGAACTCGTGAGGTGCTTCCTTTATAGCTGTGCGGTGAGGTGACGTCACGCCACGACTGCCAGGTGGCGTCGCTAGCAGAGTCACGTTGTCAGGAAATGCCGTCGTTGTAATCTTGTCGGCGGAATAATAAGGACGTAGTCGATAGGTGTCGATGAGGCCATCAGCTTGCGGACACGTGTAGCCACTTGTTTCCTTAGATGCGACGAGCTGCAGAATGCAGAGCAGATTTCTGGTCAGTCCAGGGGTAGGGTTCCAGCACCTACCCCTGGACTGTCACCGAAACTCGCGTCGTAGTACCAGGTCTCATACCGCGTGATGAAACAAACGTCTCCAGTCAACTATATCGTGGAATCTCTCGAGCTATCTTTGGATCACCGCCGTCGAGAACGCGACATTGTGCATGTCCAGCGTCTCAAGCCGTACTATGATTCGCTGTGTTGTCTCACCCGTTGGTCGCCGGGACGCCGTTTCCCGCGTGGGAGATAACTGTACTGTGAAATAAGGAGCAGTGGGGCTGTGGCTAAGAGAGAGAGAGAGAACGACGAGAAGAGAGAAAAACCTTGTTTCGGTGCGCGAAGGGCTGTACTACTTCTCGCTGGTCTATCGTTCCAGTCGCAAATTCATACCGCCCAAAGTGCTTCGCGACAACTTAAATAAACGGCACCACTCCGCAATCAAAATGAATTCGCTGAGGTTCAAAAGTAGAATTACTCACGTCACTGCCATTGAAGAACTTGTCTCCTCCCACAGAACTGTTCCGTTTTCTAAGTTTCGCTACGGCCTTTGCTGTTAGCCAAGTTTATGAAGATTTCGTCCTCGCGGTCACCAGAAGTCCAAAACACCGCTTCCAAAAATTTAAAGCGTGCTTGCTTCCATGGTGTCATCCTACCGGTCACTTCGCGGCGTCTACAACGTGCATTAGACGGAATGGCTGCTCAGATTAGAGAGCCGCGTACCGCTGATTTTTATGGTGCGCCTCGGGACTACGAAAAATCTGCCTTGACCGGGTGTGCCCTGTTTATCGAAGACGGCGGGTACATACCGGTGCAATTTATCGAGGGCAAATGGGTGCACCAGGGCGTACCAGTACCCACCGGTGCAAATTATCAAGACGCCTTAAATTTCCCACATTAATCCCTCTCGTGACGACATACTAAGCGCCTACAGTCATAACCTTTTAGGGACTTCTGAGAAGCTACAATAGTATAATTCGCGACCTTGCGCACCCAGTAGTGCTTAGGCCAAGTTCCCAGGATATTTTTCTCCGACAGCGCTCTGCGGCCGAAACTGCTAACAGTACACTCTTATTCATGTCCTGCATAGCGTCCTCCGCATAAGTGGTACGTTCTCGGTTCATCGCAGATGATCGCATATAAGCGTTCTTCCAAGCGGGATCATGCGTGACAAAACACGGCCGATTCAATGCTCATGGCTGTATGCGGCCGATGAGTAAAACGCAACGTTTATATCCAGCCCTGCAAATTTGACGCCCAAGAAGCGCGCACAGGCGTTGAGGGAGCGTTACAATGTGAAAGGTCCAAGGAGTGAAGAGGGAGAAGCTGCTAGTGGAGAAAGAAAAGCGAAAGGCAGAAGTAGAGAGCATATAGACTAAGAAAGAAGTCGTCGCCTCTGCGCATGTAGCTTTGATGGCGGACCAGGAGGAAAGACTGCGCCTGCCGCGAAAAAGCAACAATATGGCGTGAGCCGGCGGACGAGGCGATTCTTTTCGATGGCAATTATTGTCATGTCGTTGTACCAGTGACGGTGTGCGACTGTGTTCGCGTTGTGAAGGCGTCCTGCCGCGTCGATCTACGTTCTCGGCGATGTCAATCATGTTCAGTTCCGCCGATATTGCCGGAAATTGCAAGAAGCTAGTGGAACCTCGACAACTCGTGCGAGTGCGACCGCAGCGTGACAATAAGCAGCGGTGAGCCGCCATGTGCGCTGAATCTTCGGGCCCTGGAGTGTGTCTGCTGTACAGCTGCAAACCAATGTTGATAACGGTATTTGGATTTTGCGTACCATACTACCAAATGCTTAATTTCTGCCATTGCATTATTATGAGCCCGCAGATAACGAACCTCTGCGATTAAACGTCTGTTCGTGCAGTACTAACGAAGACACGCGCATTGAAGTTTTGGCTTGTGAACTACCCATAACTGCAGGCGTAGTTCCATTTCGGTTTCCTCAAATTGCATTACAGCTAGCGATATTTTTCGCTTGCGTAGCCATGTGTCATTTCTTTGAAATTTCACGCGCGGATTTTCACTAGGGCTTACGTTCTATCGCGCCGCCAGTAATTGCGTGGAGCGTTCTAACCATGGAATCTTCGTTCTTTATCCCCATCTATCTCAGATTTGCGAAATGAATTCATTGGATTTCGTAGGTTAAGTTTGTCGAACTACAGCTTTATTTTGAACAGTTTTCCTCTGTGTTACGCACTTTCCTCGTTGTATTGTGTGGATTTGCGTGGGGTTCTGGCTTTTCTGTTGAATGCAACGAGTTCACTGGAATTCAAAGCCAAATTCAGCTCGAAGCGTGTTTGACGCAAAACTAATCATTTAACTCCAACAACGCAGCATCAGAGAAAAAAGTATCGGTATGCGCTACCACCAGATTTTGCCACAATATCTCTTGGAGAAGACCAGTACACTCGCTACATGTAGAAGGGGCGAAGTTCTACGCCACTTGCAAAATTTCAACGGCGCCAGATCTTACGTCGAGCTAGGAGTTTCAAGTTTTATTGCATACTGAAACATCTCTGAATTTCTGTAATTTCACTATTTCATAATGTCAGAAAGCAGTGTCGCATTGCTAAAAACTATGAAAGAATAATAAAAAAGCATAAGTATTGCATTTTGCTTATGTCTAGTTGATTTTCGGCTATGAGGTACCCACTAGCCACAAAGTGGGCATTAATGAGCTTTTTCTTAGCAGCTTTTGTTTCTCTAATTATAAATGTTCTGGAATTTTATTTTATTCTCAGCTAATTGAATTGTTTTTTCTATGCATAATTAAAGCGGGAGAGGTTGATAATAATAACAACGCCACCAAAGAAAGCAGAAGCCCCGGCTCTCCAGTGCAACCATACACTGGATCATAGCACCGGTAAGCCAGAAACTGGTCGAGAGTGACTGTTAATTGCACTACGCAAAGATCATATGCTTATGAGGAAGCACACGAAGAAAAACCTGATATTTTGCAGACAGAAAGTTGTGGTGGGGTGCAGAAAGACACAAGTGTTTGCGATATTGCTCGCATGTGGATGACATTAAAGCACTTGCCTGCGCTGTACTGTAAGTACACAAATTCACAGGCCTTCTCACTTATTTCTGTTGATTTCACAAGGGTGCGAAGTCACTGAGTTAGTTCAGGCGAGTGTAATTGAACGCGAGCGCAGCGGAGTGCCAATAAGTGCAAGGGACACAAATGAGTACCCCTGAATGGCAGCTGACAATGTGGGCTAATTAGTTATTACCTGCTAGTGTAAAGAAATACGGGTGTGAAATGAACTACTAGCACAAGCACATTGAGTTGATACTGAAGAGGCCAAGTATATGTGAAATGTGTTCGTATAGAATGTGGAAAACACAATTGAGCGCATTTTGCTTGCTTTAGTTGCTTGTTCAGAGCATTACATGTGTTCGTCTATTGTCATGGCCTAAAGACTTGGTTTACACTATGTATACGCTGATTTTATTCAGATTTTGTAGGGGTGGACATTTGTGTTAATAATGCCAGTGAAATTTCAAAAATTGAGCTATAACTTGGAAAGTCAGACGCATTCGCATGTGCACAATTTCTTATGATTTGTGCACATGTGAAGTATGTGAAACAGAATGCGCTGCTTTCTGCAGTAAATCATCACCAGCTAGTCTTATTCAGTTATGATGCAAAACTTGCGGTGTGGGTATGCATGATCTGATGTGAAAGGTGTAAAGATGACAAACAAAAAGATAACAAACACACCGTGCAACTCATTTACCCCCAACAGCGTTCAGTCAGGAAAGACCACCACTATTTTGTGCAAGGAGCACTGTCACAGTTCATCTGTGCACATTTCCTTTCAATTATTGAAGTTCTTTTTATTCAAATTAATATCAAAGAAAATGACGTAGTCGCCTTGTAATGGTGACGACTACTGTTTTCGCATAGCAGAATTAACAATATGGCAGTTATTTTTTTGCGATAATGAGACTGATTGGAACACTCGTTCATCCATTGCCGGTCTCAATGATCCGTCCTGCCTCAATTACTAATATAACCCATTTGTCACGGCTTCTGGCAGGTGTGAAAATTTGGCCTACATTTCAAATCTCTACAATGGATTGCCAAGTTGTCCGGTCTCCCATTCCTAACATTGGTTTGATGTTGCCTCGGCCTATCATTCATGAAGTGCTCGGTTTGACCTACGTACTTTATGCCACGTGACAAATGAATTTCATAAAAGCTTTTGTCTGAAAATCGATGTATTTATTTTCGTGATTTGTTAAGGTGCCTTAGCAAAAAAAGGGGTTGGTCATTCTCTAGATGCTTGAAAGTTTGCCTCGGTCAGAACTCACCACATTAGCTCGCTCGGCTATCTTCAAGATATGCAAGATGCGGTGTATGTAAGGTGTGACGGATACCTCTTCTTTTTCACAAGGTGTCTCCTGGGCCCGTTGAGGAGTTCAGGACTTCTCCAGGATTTTTCCTGCTGCGAAAATTGGCACAAGTTGCGGGTAGCCTATTTCAATTAGTTGTGAACTCTGCTTAAGCAAAATCTCCGCAGCTTGATGTGTACAGGACTTGAAAACGTTCAGCTGGCACATGTTATCCATGTTGCCTTTTACTACATCGATTAGACTAGATTGTCCGTCGTCGTCTTCGCGCGTTTCGCATAAGATGAGTTTTATAATGCTAATACATGCTCTTGGAGGAAAAAGAAAGAAAGATAGGAAGATAGGCAGGTTTGCCAGCGTAAATACATCTTCTAGTAATCTGTGCTGGGGAAAGGGTATAAAATGAATGAAAGGAAACAGGACAGCCGAGTAGCAGAGCAATGCAAGGGCGTCGAGCACAGTCTCGAGCCTGTTTCTCCCCCACCAACGTGCAAATAAGTGCAGTGCATAGCCACACTACAATGACGGCAGTCACATAAGAGATCTCGGATCGTTGTCTCACAGCCTCAGACGCTTATGGCTAATATAGAGATCTGTTTAGTACAAGATCACTAATATAGTGGCGTTGAACAAGTTTCAGCAAAACGTAACGCTTACAGGGCGAACGTGAAACAGTTTCTCTAATTGTCTAATATTCCGTGGAATTTCTTGTGCCTTCCTGGTACAGCGATCGATAATATGTCAGGAATCATAGCGGTGCAGTCTCGACAACGATACCGGTGGGCACGCCGCCATCTCCAGCGAAAATCACGCTCCCAGCTGGGGGTGCCTGCAGACGTTCACAGCCGCCACCTGAGGCAGTTATTCCTCTATTGCTTTGGCTGCACGCCGCCAGCGTCGAAAAAAACAGGTGCTTGCTCAACGGGTGTGGCTCTAGGCGCCACTGCACGTACTCGAAAGGGAGACAGGTGAGCGAAATTTGTAACTGCCGTGTTTTATCCACACAGGCGGCTGCGGCAGGCCACTGCTTTTGGCTGCTCATTTGAGTAGAGCCAGCAAGCAGAAGTCGGGCAGGGCTAAGGCCCCTTTTCCCAGCTGCACTACGTTAACTCTACAGGGAGCCGTTCGAGAGCGTAAGGACCTCGCTCTGCCTGGAATTCCAAAGGAAGCCGTATCAGACGACTGTGCGCGCGTGCCCTGTTCGGGAACGCCTATGGTACCATTACCAAACACTGCTACTGCTCCAATGGGACCTGGTACGTAGCCCCTCCTGTTGTCCTCACAGAGGACTGTGACAGGTGAGGGTGCAGGAGTTCGCTGCTCAAGGGAGGCACTGGCCCTGTTATGGAGCAACGCAGTGTCTACTCGCACTAACAAAGGAGAAAGGTGGCCTAACAAATGACAAAGGTCACAAGGCGTAACAGACATAATATGGCGAGTCCAATTCTGAAAGGCCTACTAACTCGGCTAAGCAAAGAGAAAGGCTTATTGAGCCTTTGGCCCCACGTTGGGTGCCAGTGTGGAGTACTCGGGCTTCACACGAGTATCGACCACCGCGGGATCAAATTTTGTGAGCCACAGGGCAGCGCCAGTCGTCGCCTCTAGTACCATGGCGCACGAGCTCAGGCCATAAGGGGCGCTACCGATCCACTCACGTGAGAACAAAATAATCCCCTGTGATTACGAAAACCGTTTATTCACTCCGGCAGTACCCAAGACTGCACAAAATTTCAATGTGCCGCACGGAGAGCAAAAATACAGACAGGGGCGCCTATAGCACGTCACTGCGAGAGAACGGACCCAAGCTGGGACAAGTGACTAAGAAAAGTCCTGGCGGCTATGCTACTTGGTCTCGCGATAACCAATGGGCCAACTCGCGAGAGCTCGGGCAATCTACTTCGACTTGGGACTCTTATAAGTGAGGCTCGGCAACGTATTTTGGCTTAGCGTCAGGAAAGGAACAAACCGAAGTACGCGCTCCCCGCACGCGCAAAGGCACCGTGCGTGAGCTCAAGTCCTAGTCACAACGGTGTCGACAGACGAAACGAAGCATGTGCGTACCCGGTGCAGTCTAAAGGGAGAAGAGACACGCTTCCCACCATTGACAGCCGAAAAGTGCCCGCGTCATGACTGTGAGCGCCCCTCCCTCCCCGCAAACCATCGCGAGCGGCACGCCACCGATGACGACCACTTCGGATTGGGAAGGTGTGAGGCGTAGGAATGACAGATCAGGTGAATGCGCCCGCGCAATAGCGCCGACACAACCATGCATCCCCAGAACTGAAGACGAAGGACGGGCACCGCCGCCAAATTGTGATGTGCCCGCTTGGAGCGGAGCTCGCTCTGCTGGTTCACTGATCGCTTCTGAGTAAACGCTACCGTTGCTTTTAAGGCCAGTCATTCCCTTGCCTTGTAATATATATGTACATATTATACATACAGGGCAAGGGAATGATTTCCGCAGCAGCACCAGCAATGTCGCTCTATCAACAGCCATCAGCGCTACAGAAGAGTGAGTTTCTCCTAACACACACAAACACACGCAGATATATATATACATATATATATATATATATATATATATATATATATATATATATATATATATATATATATGTGTGTGTGTGTGTGTGTGTGTGTGGACATGACGCCGTAGGGCGCACGCAGTTTACATCTGCAAATAACTACAATTCATCTCTTAGCAGCGTAACATCGGGTGTGCCACAGCGCGCTGGTTTATCGCCTCTACTTTTCCACATCTACATCAATTACTTACCTGCTAACATTAAGAATAAATAACGTCTTTTCGCGGATGACTGCGTCCTATATTCCCCAATCAAAGGCTCGAATGAAATCACCGCACTACAAGAGGATTTCAATTCCATCGCAGTATGGTGCGAGAAATGGTACATGCCGCTTAACCTTACTAAATGCAAAGCTCTGTCATTCACCCGCAACCACAGCTTAACCAATCACAACTACACAATAAAATTCAGCTCCTATCAATCATGCCCCGTCTTACAAATATCTCGGCGTTCACATGACATCGACACTATCATGAGCAAGTCATATTGACACCATCTGTTCTAATGCTTCACACACCCTTGGATATTTAAAACGCGATCTGAAAGCCGCATCACCAGTAATAAAAAAGCTAGCATACTTAACATTCGTACGTCCGATGTTAGAATATGCGTCATCTATCTGGCATCCTTCCCAATCATATCTAACCTATGACATAGAAGCAATACAATATCGCGCTGCTTGGTTTATAACTTCCAATTACTCTCGTGATACCAGCATAACCGCACTAAAACTTACACTTGAACTACCATGACGGAGTAGAGCTTCTCAGCGGAATTCGACTGTGGGTGGTACACTGAGCTGTGTAACAGCTTTACCCCGCACCTTTCGAGAAAGGCTGTCGTCAAAGCGCTAGTAAACACGCTGCCCTGATCTGACTGGATTTCCGCAGGAAAACCAACTCGCGCAAATATGGACAGTAGTGCATTGACTATCTCAACTGAGATGAGTTCTTTAAGCGGCACTGCTTCAGGGAACTTTGTCGCTGGGCAGATCACAGTCAAAATGTGTCTCTACCCCGTGGTTGTTACCGGCAGAGGTCCCACTGTATCAATAACGAGCCGTCTAAAAGGCTCCGTAATGATAGGTACCAACTTCAACGGCGCCCTCGATTTGTCCCCTGGTTTGCGCACCCGCTGACAGGTGTCACACGTCCTCACAAAGTGGTCTGCGTCACGAAAACACCCTGGCCAATACTACTCTTGCAAGAGACGGTCCTTAGTCTTCTTAACTCCTAGCGGTCCGGACCACGAACCTCCATGCGACAAGCGCAACAGATCCTGACGGTAGCACTGAGGCACGATCAGCTGATCGAACTCCACTCCCCTGCGGTCTAGATACTTCCGGTACAAGACCCCACCTCTTTCCACAAAACGAGCATTTTTTTTGGCGATACCTTCCTTGACATTGCAGCGCATGTTTTCTATGCTGCCATCCTTTTTTTGCTCGGCTATCAAAGCCGACCGGCTGACTTTTAGCAACCTATTAAGTCCATCTGACGTAGGCGCGATGAGCAAATCTGCCGATAGCTCTTCTAACTTTCCCTTGTCGGGCATTTCCTCTCCAGTATCTGGTGCCTTAAACGCTACAGGCTCAATTTTATTCAGTTGGGGCATGCTCTGAATATCAGCTTGCTGCGCTTCCGATCCTTTCTCATTGTTCGACAACGTCGGCCCCGCAACTACCGCCTTAGCAGCGAGCTCCCGAACTCTCGATCTGGTTAAGGCCTGAACGCTAGCCTCACCAAATAAAAGCCCCTTCTCGCGCAGAAGGTGATCGGACCTGTTCGAAAATAGGTACGGGTACTGGGGGGGCAGCATAGATGACACTGCGGCCTCCGTCTCAAGTGCTCCGAAAGGTCCTTCAATAAGCACTTTTGCTACCGGCAGACACACGCTATGAGCTTCCACTGCTTGCTTGATCCATGCGCACTCGCCCGTGAACATATCGGGTTCTACGTAAGAGGGGTGAACTACATCCATTGTAGCTGCGGAATCGCGAAGCACTCGGCACTCTTTCCCGTTCACGAGGAGGTCTAGCATGTAAGGCTCGAGAAGCTTCATGTTCTCGTCAGTGCTGCATAAAGACAAAAACACGACTTTTGTTTTTGTTTCTGGACACTGCGCCGAAAAGTGACCCGGCTTCTGGCGCGTATAACACACGCGCTCTTGCCTCGTCTCGAACCGCTTTCTGCGTTCGGCTTCGGCTGCCGCCGTCTCCTTACGTTCGGTCGGACTGCTTTCACTTGCATCCGCACTACGTGTGTCCCCCCTTCCTCTCATGGGCGTGAACTTCGGCCTCTCAAACTTGGAGCTAAATTGACCCTCTTGACCGTCCTTAGCTCCGCGAGCCCGACGCGTCACAATCTCATCGGCTAGCTCGGCGGCTTTAGCCACCGTACTAACGTCTGGCCTATCCAAGACCCAGTACCGCACGTTCTCAGGTAACCGACTATAAAACTGTTCCAGCCTGAAACAATGCAGAACTTTCTCGTGGTCACCAAACGCTTTTTCTTTGAGCAACTCCTGCATGTTTGACATAAGCCTGTACGCAAACTCTGTATATGACTCCCTTCTGCCTTTCTCATTTTCCCGAAACTTCCGACGGAACGCCTCCGCTGACAGCCTGTACTTTTTTAGCAGACTCGATTTCACTTTGTCGAAATCCTCTGCCTCCTCTCTCTTCAAGCGAGCTACTACGTCGGCCGCCTCGCCGGGTAACAAAGTGAGCAAGCGCTGTGGCCACGTTTCCCGAGAGAACCCCTGCTTCTCACACATTCGCTCAAAGTTAACCAGGAACAAACCAATGTCCTCTCCAGGCTTAAACGGCCGCATCAGGTCAGTCATTTTGAACGATACTCGTTCTCCTGCACCGTGTGCCTGACTTCCATTACGAGCGCGTTCCATCTCTACCTCGAGACGCTTCATTTCCAAAGCGTGTTGACGGTCGCGCTCCTCTTTCTCGTTTTCTTCTTGCTCTTTACGTTCGCGCTCCTCTTTTTCTTTCTCTTTTTGCTCTTTACGTTCGCGCTCCTGTCTTTTCGCCGTCTCCCTCTCCTCAATGGTCTCAAGGCATTCCGACAGCTCGGCATCCTCAGCTTCTAACTCAAGTATAGCCCTTAGGAGTTCTGGTTTTCTGAGTTTGTCTGAGACATCCAGGCCCAACTCTGTTGCAAGCTCCAGCAATTTCGGTTTGCGCAACGACTTCAAATCCAGGGCTGCTCTGAATGCTGCTTTCTCTACTGCTTACTATTGTCTTGCCGCAAACTAACCCGGCAGCAACGACAACTACAATTACCAGCTCTGTTTCTGACACTAACAAAAGCCTGGTAAAACTGAGAAGAAGAAAGTCCCGCACTCACCAAACCTCGCAGCCAAGAATTCAGTGCAGTCGTTTCGCTGCAGGTAACCAGTCATCACACAGGGCTCGTTGCACTGCTCCCGGATGGTCGTTGTGCTGCTCAGCATACAGCCGACCGGATATCTTCGCTGCTGGCCTCCGTTGCCTCTATCCCACCGCTGCCACCAGTTGTTGCAAATGGGTCGCAAGCCCCAAGGGTAGCGTTGGCCTGGCGGTCTGGGGCACTGCTGGAAGCATCCGAAGGTCCTGGCAAAGGATGAGTCGACTGCTAACAGAACAACTTGTTTATTATAGCATCGCAAAAGAGCGGCCGGTAAGGTCGACCGAAGTGGAGAGACGGGAGAGAAGGTTACTCGACGGAAGAAATCGGAGCATCTCTCTTGGCGTCTGGGGGCAGCTGTTTTTATACTCTCGGAGTCGAGGGCAAGGAGGAACGGCTCGGGATGAGGCGCACGCAGTGGCGCACGTGACGGCAGCACGGACACGTTGAGACTAGAAGTGACGCATCCGCCGGGCCGGCGCCGGTCAGACCTCCTAGCTTCACAGTTAGGGAGCTCCTCTCCCCGGCTGCCGCGCTTTGACAAGCGTGGGCACCAACATGCACACACACACACACGCACACACGAAGACACGTGGCATTGAAACATGCCTGGACGCGCATTGCAGGAGGCGTTGCGGCAGCGTTGAACGGGCCAAAATGTCCGCCGCTTAGAACGAAGCCCCGTAGTCCGTTGCATCCGCGCCGTCTATACCGCGCGTCGTAGGCGAAACGTAACAAGCTATGAGAGGGGGGCAGGTCTTTTGTGAAACTTAATAAGAGGTACAAATTGAATGTCGTACAGGTCTATGCTCTACGTCCAGTCACGATGATCAGGAAGTGGAAAGCTTCTATGAAGACGTCGAATCGGCGATGGGTAATGTGAAAACAAAATACATTATACTGATGGCCGACTTCAATTCCAGAGAAGGCAAGAAGCAGGCTGGAGACAAGACAGTGGAGGAATAAGGCATAGGCTCTAGGAATAGTACGGGAGAGTAATTAGTATACCTTGCAGAACCGAATAATATGCGGATAATACCTCCTTCCGCAAGCGGGACAGCCGAAGGTGGACGTGGAGGAGCCCGAATGGGTAGACTAGAAATGAAATAGCCCTTATACTCTGCGCTAAGCCTCACATCATACAAGATATGGACGAGTTAGGCAAGGTGCGCTCCAGTGACCATAGGATTGTAAGACCTCGAAGTAGGCTAGACTTGAGGAGGGAACAGAAGAAACTGGTACTTAAGAAGCCGATCAATGAGTTAGAGGTAAAAGGGAAAATAGAAAAATTCCAGATCACGCTACAGAACAGGTATTCGGCTTTAACTCAGGAAGAGGATCTTAGTATTGAAGCAATGAACGACAATATTGTAGGCATCATTAAGGAGTGTGCAATAGAAGTCGGTGGTAACTTCGTTATACAGAATACCAGTCAGCTATTGCTGGAGACGAAAGATCTGATTAAGAAACGCCAATGTATGAAAGCCTCTAACTCTACAGCTAGAATAGAACTGGCAGAACTTGAAGAAGAAACTAGGAATAGCCTAGAATCAGATGTATGCGTTAAGAGACACAGTTGGCAATATCAGTACTAATATGGATGAGATAGCTCAAGTGGCTGAGGAGTTCTATAGAGATTTATACAGTACCAGGGGCACCCACGGCGTTAATGGAAGAGGGAAATCTAGAACAATTTCAAATCGCACAAGTAACGCCCGAAGAAATAAAGAAAGCCATAGGAGCTATGCGAAGGGGAAAGGTAGCTGGGGATGATCAGGTTACAGCAGATTTGTTGAAGGAGGGTGGGCTATTTGTTCTAGAAAAACAGGCCACCCTGTATACGCAACGCCTCATGACCTCGAGCGTACCGGCATCTTGGAAGAACGCTAACATAATCCTAATCTACAGGAAAGGGGACGCCAAAGACTTGAAAAATAATAGAGCGATCAGCTTACTGTCCATTGCCCACAAAGTATATACTAAGGTAATCGCACATAGAATCAGGAACACCTTAGACTTCTGACAACCAAAGGACCAGGCAAGATTCTGTAAAGGCTACTCAACAATAGACCATGTACACACTATCAATCCGGTGACAGAGAAATGTGCGGAATATAACCAACTTTTATATATAGCTTTCATTGATTATGAGAAAGCGTTTGATTCAGTCGACACATCCGCAGTCATGAAGGCATTACGGAATAAGGGTGTAGACGAGCCGCATGCAAAAATACTGAAAGATATCTATAACGGCTCCACCGCCACCGTAGTCTTCCATAAAGAAAGCAACAAAATCCCAATAAAGAAAGGCGTCAGGCAGGGAGATACAATCTCTCCAATGCTATTCACAGCGTGTTTACAGAAGGTGTTCAGAGACCTGGATTGGGAAGAATTGGGGATAATACTGAACGGAGAATACCTTAGTAACTTGCGATTCGCTGATGATATTGCCTTGCCTAGTAACTCAGGGTACCAATTGCAATGCATGCTCACTGACCTGGAGATGCAAAGCAGAAGGGTGGGTCTAAACACTATTCTCCAGAAAATTAAAGTAATGTTTAAAAGTGTCGGAAGAGAACATCAGTTTACGATAGGTAACGGGGCACTGGAAGTGGTAAGGGCATACATCTACTTAGGGCAGGTAGTGACCCCGGTCCGGATCATGAGATTGAAATATATTTGATAATGATCTAAACACTTTATATGGGCTAGGAGAACAAAGTAGGCAGGTTTTTGCAGAACTTGTAAAAATCTGATTAGCGTTTAACCATTCTATCAAAAGATGGACATCCTGTCGCATCCTGTCGGAGGCTTCTTCATAAGTTTCACTTTGTATCGCCAGGGCAGTATCATCCGCGGATAAAAAGAGCGTTAAGTTCAATGGAAGACAGGTCATATTATTAACGTAAATATTTAATAACAAGGGTCCTAAAATTGAGCCCTGAGGAACACCTGTCGAAACTTTCAAAGTTGAGATGTATAATCCACCTAGTTGCACAATTGGGCTTGATCAGTAAAATAACTTTTAAAGAACAACATGCAGGGACATCTGAAACCATTATTGTCGAGTTTATCTAATAATTGATAGTGTTTAATACTATCAAAGGCTTTTCGCAAATCAATAAAAAGTGTAAGGACAATGTTATTGTTATCTAATTCTTTGCAGACTATGTCATGAAAATCCTCGAGTAAGTTTACCGTACTTTTGCCTTTGCGGAAACCATACTGGGCTGCATTTAGTAGATGGTACTTTTTAAAAAATGATGTCATGCTAACATGTATAATTTTTTATGATACAAGCGAGGGAGCACAAAATTGCGATTGGCCTATAATTATTATAATCCTTTTTGGAGCCTTTTTTGGGCAATCGTCTTTTTCACTTATTTTCATGCACGTGGAATGTTATGAAATTTTCGTTGATAATGAAAAGTAATATAGTTTTAAGTTTGTCAAAATGAATTATGAAATCCTTTATCCTAACGCTATCACAACCTGGTGATTTTGTTATTGTCATTGTTTGCAACACATCCCACAATTCCGGCTCAGTGACAGTAGGCATGTAAGCTGAATGAATGCTCGAAGACTGCACTAGTGTTCGCCATTTTCCTTCCCTGTCTGCACAAGAAAGTTACAGATTCTACAAAGTCCTTATTGAACTCAGTGGCCAATTCTAGCTTGTTTTTATCTGGAAAGGCCAGGTCGAGAGTATCATCAATGTTTTTCCTGGATGGTTTTCTTATGGTGCTTTGCACTAATTTTCATGTTTTTTTACCTACCTGCTGCATGCCGAGTATTGTTTTAGCTGGTTCTGTTCTTTTGCCAGTCGTATTTTTCGTGTAATTTTATTTCGCAGTTGCCTGAATTGTTCTCTTAGTAAAAAGTCATGAGGGTTCTCATTGCGCCTCCTTAAAAGTTTACCATTGATCTAGGATACTTAAATAATTTCCTTGTTTATCCAAGCAAATGCCTGATTTCGCCGTTTAATCGTCACCTTAGTTTTCGGGGTATTGTGAATTGATTTTAGTTGCCCTACAAGCAGTTAGTAAGCATATAGGTGCTTGTGCTGCAACAGGGAATTCAATTCATACAACTTAATTAGTTTATCTACTTTTTCATTCGTAATTACAAGCCTTTCTGCAGGTCTTTCCTGTGCCGCCATTTTTCTATCCTTTAGGAACCTAAGTGAAAAAAAAATAATGATCAGCAGCTTTTTCTTTACTAATACAGCCGAATGTTTCCTGTTGCGTTACGGTTGTACTGATATGGTCAATGCATGACTCTGTAAATTTACTTCCTAGAAATTCTCGCGTATAGCCCTGAATTTTATGCTCCAAGCCAAAACTGGCCAGCAACGTTAAGTATTCACTTACACCAACCTTAGAAGTTACCGAAATGACTGTAAGGAGGTGTAAGGCAAGGAAGCCTGTTAATAGCACAAACTAACGATTCATGTTCATTGTTTGAAAGGTAAAGTGCCATTACTTGCACTTCAATCAAATTCAACTTTCAAACATTCACAAAACCAGCAATTTTTCACAAATACTAACACTCCTCCAACACGTTTGCCCTCTCTGCAGAAGGCATACGATTGATAGTTCCGTATATTATAAAGAGAGCATTGAAACTCACTGACATTGATCTCAGTAAATATTATGACCTCCAGAAAAGTTAACATTCTCCAAGTACATTTGTAACATGTTCCAATTCTTGTGAAGACTTCTCACATTCACATGGATAAAATCAAAACTCATACAAGATTCAACGGACACTAGTTACCGGCGTATCTTCATCAATTTAGGAAATGAATGTACACTCTCAGTCATTACGTTATCTTGCGCAGTTCGGCTTCGTTCTCAACTAGAATCACAGGAACGCCTTCAATTTTCTCAACAAATATACGACCGTTTCAGACCCAAACATATTTGTAGTGTTTTTCGGTTGTTAGGCGCTTTGCCATCCACCGAAGCTTCTTGGCTAGAGGTGTCACATTTTCACTTATGTAAATGTTCTCATGTTTCAGCGTGTCTCATTTCGCAAGCCACTTTTCTCGTGTTCCCTTTTGGTGAAATGGACTAGTATGGGAGCCTCAGCATCTGCTTTGCCTTTTATCCTGTGCACTGCTTTGACTTCCCCATTGCTGGGAACGGAGAGTTCAAGCCTCCTTGCAATTGAATATATAACCGCTCTCAAGTCTTCGCTCTCATGGCGCTCTCAGGTGGTGGTCCCGGACCAGGACGAATTTCTCTTCAACTCTGAGGCTTTTCTTTCGAGGAGCTCTCAAGTCTTCGCTCTCATGGCGCTCTCAGGTGGTGGTCCCGGACCAGGACGAATTTCTCTTCAACTCTGAGGCTTTTCTTTCGAGGAACCCGTATGGGTTTCCTTTGTAGCAATTGCTACTAACGGGTGGATGTCTCATTTCCCCTTTATCAATTACTTCCCTCCACCTTGCGGGTTTCCGCAGAACAACTACATCACACACTTGACCCCATGTATCTCCATATTATTACGTCTTTAATAGGATTCTATCCTATTCACCTCCATTTCCAGTTGAGAAAGTCTAGTGTCCATTGCTAGCCGCTGATCTTCCACATCCGCAGTTTTTTTTCTTTAGCTTTTTTACTTATTGAATCTGGGTTACAAGAGTTTCAAGCGCTTCTTCATATTTTGAAGAGAGCAAATCGAGTGATTCTTCCGTGCTCTGTATTCTTAATGCTTGCTCCTCAAGTTTTCTTTTGGTGGTATCATGTTGATCCAGCTGCTCCTCCTGTTTTCTTTCGAGCTAATCAAAACGGCGTAGGATAGTGTCTAGCTTCGACATGACCTCAACCAAAGAAGGTTGCTCACTGTCTGCCATTCAGTTCTTACGCTGAGAGCCAGCCCCGTCTCCAGCGTTCGTGAATCGCGTTTTGAGATTTGCACACGTGGGACACAACCAAATGTGGATCATTTCTACTGGCAAGCTTTTTAGATTACTCTTTGGGACACCAGAACATTTGCCGGCATGATAACGATTATCACCATCGCTGCAACGAATTCACTGGATATCAGGTGCAACAGCTTTCAGACACGCGAGGCAATCATTGTTAGACATTGTAAACACAACTTCGTACAGTCAAACTTTGTGCAGTCTGGCGGAGCAGAATTTAAATTCAAACACATACGTAGTTATAAAACGCTGCTCTCACCTACAGAAGCGAAGAAAGAGTGGTCTGCCGTACTCAGGCCCTCCGCGGGACTGCGCTCGTTGGCAATCGGCTTTGGTTTTTTAAACGCAGACGCCCGGTGTCGACCGCCTGGAATGCCTACACACACACACACGCACACACACACACACACACACCCACACAGACACACACATATATATATATATATATATATATATACATATATTCGTACATATATATATATATATATATATATATATGTATCGAGTACCTATCTTCATCAAAGCCGGTCTTGTCACCCTCAGCAGGTTAGTTAAAAGCTCACCACCCGAGAGTGACAAGGCTGTTTTTGACGAACATAGGAGGTCGTCCTACCGCAATGTTGGGCAGCCTTTTTCAGGCACCTGATCCCTGTTTTTCACTTTTCCAACAAGAAGTCTCACATTACTTAGACTAGAAATCAACATGCATACATCATCATCATCATCCTGGCTACGCCCACTGCAGGGCAAAGACCTCCCATACTTCTCCAACTATCCCGGTCATGTGCTAATTATGGTCATGTTGTCCCTGCAAACTTCTTAATCTCATCCGCCCACCTAACTTTCTGCCGCCCCCCGCTACGCTTCGCTTCTCTTGGAATCGAGTCCGTAACCTTTAATGACCACCGCTTATCTTCCTTCCTCATTACAAGGCCTGCCAATGCCCATTTATTTTTCTTGATTTCAACTAAAATGTCATTTCCTTGCGTGTCTTCCCTCACCCAGTTTGCTCTCTTCTTATCCCCCTTAACGTTACACCCATCATTTTTCTTTCTATAGCTGATTGGGTAGTCCTCAATTTAAGTAGAACTCTTTTCGTAAGCCTGTAGGTTTCTTCCCCGTAGGTGAATACAGGTACGACGCGGCTGCTATGCACTTTTCTCGCGAGGGATAATGGCAACCTGCTGTTCATAATCAGGGAATGCCTTCCTAACACACCCCAGCCCATTCTTATTCTCCTGATTATTTCAGTCTCATAATCCCGATACACGGTCACAGCTCTGTCGAAACGGGGACATTTTCGTGTCGTTCGATCTACCTCGTCTCGCAAAGGCCTTTATATTGGTGGCCGAGTGTGTTTTCCAGTAAAATTTTACGCTTTGGTAACGTGGGGCAGAAGATAATCATCTCCTTCAAATTTCCTACCGCGCTGATGACGATTTGAATGAGAGCTGACTTGAATAGATAGAAGCTGCAGGTGTGATTAAAACACAGGAATCAACTGCGCTTGGGTCACCGCTCAATTTCGAACACAACACGACATAGATCTGACACCATGACGCTGCAGCCATCCTTGGCTACGCGAACACAGCTGCCGATGTCGAGTTCAAGGCCCCTCAACATTTCAAGAACCGTTTGAGTGAGTAGTTTGCCTGTCAGGATGAGCTCAATAACGTTCGCCTCGCTTTCACTGCGCGGGCCGACTAATTAGAGAAAGTATTTTCGTATCTAATTCGTGTGTACGTACTGCTGGACAAGACCAACTTCGACTTGTGACATACATCAGTTATTTAATCGCTCCTTAGCGGGCGGGCTTATGTAAGCCTAACCGGCGGCTCAGGGCTGAATCGCAGCCCGCCATCAACTTCTTTTTATAGACGCGTGCCGCGTCTGTCTGCTACTATGGCCAAAGCAGGCGTTCGCCTACGCATAGAGTTTCATGTACAAATTCCCTCCTTCTGCGTACATACTCACTCCTTGTCCCGTTCCGATCTCGCCTTCCTATTGGCTAAGAGCAATCGTCTTTTCTGGGAGGTTCTCGATTTCTCTTTCGCCCCGTCGATGCAGAGCGCGAGAACGAATGGGAGAGGGCGACTCCTAGCGAGCGCGGGCGAAGTTAGGCGCCCTCCGTCGCCTCTGAGTCATATTTTTCTACTTCTTTCTGGAAAGTTCGGCGGCCAGTCTGACCTACTTTTTTCTGTCGAGGGCGCGCGAGGGTGCACAGCCACTAGGCAGGAATGGGGCCTGGATACCGGCATTTGTGTCGAGCTCTGTAACTTCCAACTTCCGACTTCACTCTTCCATAACCGTAGCCCGAACTGTGGACATTCTATGCCCCACGGCAGGCGGACGAAAGCGCATGTGGAGTCTTCTTTTCTTTCCTGCCTTGACTCTCCCATGATCTGTTATCAGACTCATCCTACTCCGGCCAAATTGGCATCATCCTAAAGACAAGTCTAATGCGAGGCACTGTTGGGTACTGCTGCGCATCCTTTCTATGAGAACGACCGTAGCGGCACTATTTCAGAGGTGGAGCGTGGCGTTGTGGTGACGAGGGGCAAGGGAGATTTAGGTCCTCATCCCACATTACATGATTAGGTGTCTCTCCTCTCCAGACAGCACTGGAGGAGCGGACTGAAAGGAAACCACGAAAACTCTTCCAAGCACTCGCACCACACATCCTTTGAAAGAGGGCCCCGCCAGGGTGGCGGGGGATTCCTGTTTTTGCAGCTCGACAAGCTGTCCCCAAATGACCAGGCAAAACGCACGTAGTTACATTAGGCGGGGGGCCCCGTCTGCTCGTTCTGGGTTTCTCGCTTCAAACATGTCGCTCGAAGTTCCGTTGCCCATGGTTCCATATACTAAGCAGGTAAGAATATATGGGCCCCTTTTCCTACTGTCCGAGGAGAGGCCCTGGGATGCAGCCCCCTTAGCCACCCCTTAATCCAGCGCTGCTCGCTGGCACTACAAGTGGAGGGCTGCTGCCTCAAAGAAGTGAGTACCGCTACCTGGGTGTGAATTTCAGCGCACTGCAGGATTACACAGCAAACCATGAGACGCGCCTGAGACGAATACCCTAGAGGGCTGGCCAAATAGTCCGTAGGAAGTGCTTGTCAGGTTTCAGTCACTTCACTATGGTGCGGAAGCTCTGGAATACCATGCACGTCCCTGCGTTGCTGTTCTCTAAAGCAGGCGCTAGCCCCGCGCGCCAACTCGAGAATGGGTGGAACGCAGCCAGCGTCCTGTAGCGAGACTGGCCCCGTGCTGCCACGGCAAACTACGGAAACAAGTGATCCAGGGTAACCAAGGCTGGTCCCGTTTTGATGCTCGCCATGCACGCAGCACTTTGTCGTACATGAAGCAGACAAAACGCCGGACACGGAGAATGTTTCACTACGTGGACCTTAACGGCATCCGCACCACGTGGACGGAAAGCCTGCAGCAGTTCTGCAAGAAATGCGGCTTCTTCGTGAGCCCTGTACATGGGGGGAAGAAGTGAAAGCGGCCAAGAGCAGTTGAGGCCCTGGTACGAAGGACGGAGACTTATACTTGGCGCGGAGACATGGAGGGAAAGCCCACACTGATTCTCAATAAGAAATGCAAACAAGAGATCAATGTTAAACTCTATGACAATGGTGTCGCAAAGAACCTCCTCTTCGAGGTACAAGCCGGTGCATACAAAGTGGGACACATAGCTAAAGAAAGGCACAGGGACAATCAGGAACATGAGGCGAGCGCTACGTAGCGCTTCTTGCGCTGTGTATCCCAGTTTATATGTGTCCCACCAACACGCCCAGACATCTTCCCTGCTACAAGCCGGTGCCCTGACAACGCTGGCTTACTGCCGACGCTTTGACGACAGCCTAGGAAGTGCTATGTTGAGTGTGATGCGGGCGAAGAGACAAAGACTGGGCCCTGCACAAAACGCACCTCACACCAGCGCCTACAGATTGCACCACTCAAGCGCAGGCGTTTGGGGCCCTGATACATCTTCATAATGTCGGACCTCATGTACGCTATTAGACGTTAATATCGTGGGTCGATAGGCGCACGAGTCTCCGATATACAGAGTGACCCGGTTGGCAAGGTTACACCTGTCTGGATGCTGGCAGCCTCTGAGAATAGCGGGAACGAAATGGCGCACCGTGCTGCCCAAGATTTATATAACCAGGAAGGGCTGGCACATCGGGGACGGTTGCCAGGTAGAACGACACCCAGCCATAGCTTCAATGAAATTGACACCGCCTACAGGGAGGACCGGCAGATATATCCACCACCGGATTCCCCTCGAGCCGAACGCAAACCATGGATGTCCGCGGGGTGCAAACATGAACTGTTACGTCCTCCAAAATTCTATCTTACATATTCAAAGGTCGCTACAATTCAAAATGTAAATATTATGACGCGGATCCAGCCGATCAGCATCATATTGTATGTGGTTGCAGGAACAAACCTCCCCCATGAAATTTCCAGCTGCAAACTTACAGGAGGCTTGGGGCCCCATAATAATATCCACAAACACTCAAACCCAAGCCGAGCTGGCAAAACCTTATCTCGGCTCCCGCCTCCCCATCCCCTCGTCTTTAGTAAAGTTCTTTTCATCCTTCTTCTCCTCCCATTCCATCTAAAGTTGCTAGCGGTGGCTAAGTGGCCACGGCTATGAGCCCACTGAATTAAAATCCCTAGATTTTATGCTTTCCTTTAACTAGAGACATCTACCTCCTCTCCCGGTCTCGGTCATACGCTGCCGGTGTCAGATGCCATGCTCTTGGTAATCTCCCTAAACGGGGCCTCCGCCGCTTCTACGGACACGCTGCCACCGAGGCACAAACCGAGTATGCGCATTATAGGAGATTGGGAAGCTATGAACTGAAGGTGGAAACTACGCATCGCGTCACTGAAACGTGCTAAAACGTGGCGGCGACAGATCTGCACAAATGAATATCTTAAATGCGGCAAAACTGATGCGCTTAATAGGAAGGACGAATGGTCAAAAGCGTACAACGCTTTGAAGCAGGAGGTTCCAGGCGCTGCTAGACGGCACTTGCTAGACTGGTCACCCGCACCGCAGAAAATATTTCGCGCAAGGAAAAGACAAAAATATAAACGCGCACTGAAACACCGCTCACTATAATGCGTCTTCAACCTGCCCCGAGGTTCGCTCGTAGCAGTGTGCAAGTGACTGCTAGAGAACACCGTAAGGATCCTGCCAGAAATAGGCGCCACCCAATGAGATTCGTCGGCAGCGCTTCAGAGCTGGTTGCTACTTTAAATAATTACAGGACGCTTGAGCTTCGCCTTCAAGAGTGGTACGCGATAGCGTGCCCGTCGACCCACCATGGGGTGTAAGACAATGCGCTATGGCGCAGCGACCACTTACGAGGCGCCCGGCATCGGACTTTGCTCCCACCAATCATGCGGTGAGCGCCGAACAACGCAGCGTTCGGCGCGGCCACGAAACTTGCGCCTGAGCAAGCGGAACGAACCAAAGAACTCGGTGTCTCGGAGGGAGAAACGATCTACGCGAGCCAAACGTCGTGATCGGTACGAACAGCCGGGCCGCGACGCGCCATGAAGGCGGACGCGATCATGGGGCTGAGGCCTCGATGGGATCGTCCTCTTTCTCGCTTGGGAGCACTACTGCAGACGCATGACTCCTCGCCAGCAGTACGGCACACATCGCAGGGGACGCTTCCCCACCAGACGCGCTACGGTGCAGCGATCACGTCAGAGGCGTCCCGCATCGGACGCTGCACCTAAGAATCGCACTGTGAGCAGAAAGAGGAACCGCGTCGCCCAAACACGAGGGTTTGAGCTACGCCCGCTGGGAGTTGGAAGGGGAGAGAGCGAGAAAACATTAAACGCAACGGTATTGGGGCATCCTGGCACCGGTCCCCGCACGGCCCCAATGCACTCAAACGAGACGAGGGGGAGAAGCGGCTGAGTGGCGCGCCACCTGTCAGGGCAGCGCCGTACATTGCGAGGAGGGGGTCTTCTGGGTTTGCCACAAGATGGCTCTGCGTGATCGCCAAGCGCAGAAGAAATGTAGCGGAAACGTACTTCGCTACTCGTTTAACTGCGACTTCTGTAAATTACATGCTCATAATTACCTATATACACCACAGTATAACTTTCTACGGCCCGTTTCTAAGGCAACACCGCATTCACTAGAGGCGCTTTTGTCCCGCTTTGCACCATCGAAATCATGCCTGAGTGGCGGCGTCTCCGTCTCACACTCCGGAGACTTTGGTTCGATTCCAACCCAGCCCATTTTCAAAGTTGTTTTTATTTATGAATTGCCTACCGGAATGTTTCGCTCACGGCCAACGCAGCCGCTGACTCCGGCTTTTCTGCGACACGAGCTCCTTAACGTTATGCATTAAAAAGGAAAGAAAATATGTCTAAGGACTTTGTACTCATGAGTGGAAGGCGATGGTGCGCACATTACCGGCGAAATGTTGGTAGTGACAGTGTTGTGCGACTGCGCTTACGTCTGCATGTACTTTCTGCTTGAATGTTGCCAGCCAAGGCATCGCTATCTTTTTTTGCAATGCGGTGCCCGCCCATCACAAATGGTGAGGCCAATAAAGAAAATCCAATGCAATCCGCGTGTTACGTGTACAATGACGGATGCATTGCACAAATTTAGTCACCTACAACTAGGGAGCCACCGTGGCTCCCTAGTTTTCGTTTCGTCTGGTAATATTGTTTAGCACAGAGTGACCTGATTTGTACGTGTATACGTAGTGTTTCGGTGAAGGTAATACAGAAAGAAAGCTATCTTCACGAACTGACCATGGGCGAACATTACATCGTTTTCGTTTCGAAGGCAGTAATGTACTTTGTTTACATAAACCTGCCTGACCAATTTGACGTCAATCCAAGCATTCTTTATGCTATTAAAACCGAAGCTCTACTATGCCAGCCAGCGAGCCATTCCGGCTCGTTGCGCCGTATGCCTGATGCAGGCATCCGTATGCCTTATGCCATATGTCGTGGCCGACGAACGATGTTGAGCCGCCGTTGCCTAGCAATACGGCAGCCGCGCTGCAACAGACGGCGCCACCGTCGCCGCTCACTTCCTCAGATGTGCTCCGATGGGGCAGAGGGAGAGGAGATGTGGCTTAGCGGGGCGTATATATATATATATATATATATATATATATATATATATATATATATATATATATATATATATATATATATATATATATATATATAGGTGGTGGTACAAACTTGGTTTATTGAAGGCCAAAAAGAAAAGGAAATTAAGATGCCGCCCTTCCGTGGGTGGCCTTCAGGCTGCCGGTCGTGGCCACCAGCTCACGCCTGGCGGCGACTTCCGCTGCCCAGATCGTTAGCCGTAGCTGGACATCCGGCTCCGAGCTGGCCAAAGCAGCCTCCCACAGCTGCGGGGCAGGGTGTGAGCCAGGGGGTGAGTGTTTAGGGCATGAATACAGAATATGAGCATAGTCGGCTCGTGGGTGTCTGCAGAGCGTGCATTCAGGTGAGAAGACACCGGGGTGAATAAGGGCAAGTCGGGCAGCAGAGAGTAAAGTGTCGGCCTGTATATGGCGCCACGTGCTCTGTTGGAGCTTAGACAGGGATTTGTGAGGGGGAGGGAGGGATAGGTGAGAGTTGCGGTAATGAAGGGTGATGTCATGGAAGGTGAGGATGGAGTCACGCGTGTCCATCCCGGAGTGGAGGGGGCCAGCTCTGTCTGTCATCTAACGAGCGATGGAATTTGCCACCTCGTTGCCAGGGTGCCCCGCTGAGCCGGAACCCAGAGGAGTTGGATACGATGAGAAGGGGTAGGGGAGTGCTCAAGGATGCTGAGCGCGGCGGAGGAGATGCGACCCTTCACAAAGTTGTGGACTGCAGCTTTGGAGTCGCTGAGTATGAAACGGGCTGGGGTAGTGGCAATGGCGAGCGCAATAGCTGCTTCATCTGCGGCAGTGGAGGTGAGGGCAGGTATAGTGGCAGCGTTAAGGGGAGAAAGTGTGTGGGAAATGGTGGCCAGGGTGTAGGCGGGGTGGGAATTGTATGGCGCCGCATCGAGATACACAGCGTTAGACTGTGTGCCGTACTGGCGCTAGAGGGTAGAGGCACCGGCAGAGCGGCGGGCGGCGTGATGCTCAGGGTTTATGTTCTTGTGAAGATGGTTGACAGTGAACATGGAAGATGCAGATGAGCGTAAGAGGTGGGGACCTGCCTGGTCCTTTGGTTGACAGAAATCTAAGGTATTCCTGATTCTATTTGCAATTACCTTAGTAAATACTTTGTAGGCAACGGACAGTAAGCTGATCGGTCTATAATTTTTCAAGTCCTTGGCGTCCCGTTTCTTACGGATTAAGATTATGTTAGCGTTCTTCCAAGATTCCGGTACGTTCGAGGTCATGAGGCATTGTGTATATAGGGCGGCCAATCTTTGTAGGACAGTGTTCCCACCATCCTTCAACAAATCTGCTGTTACCTGATCCTCCCCAGCTGCCTTCCTCCTTTGCATAGCTCCCAAGGCGTTCTTTACCTCTTCCGGTGTTACTTGTGGGATTTCAAGTTCCTCTAGCCTATTCTCTCTCACCTTATCGTCGTGGGTGTTACTGGTACTGTATAAATCTCTATACAACTCTTCAGCCACTTGAACTATCTCATCCAATGGCAGCCCCAGCATCCCCCATCGTGCTGCAGCAGCCCAGGGAACCTCCGACGTTCCGTGGATCAACATTCGAGGACCCGGAAACCTGGCTCGAAACGTATGAGAGGGTCGCTAAGTTTAACAGTTGGGACAGCGACGACAAGCTGCGGCATGTCTATTTCGCATTGGAAGACGCCGCCAGGACGTGGTTCGAGAATCGGGAAGCCACCTGTTATCGGGAAGCCACGGTGTTATCGAGAATCGGGAAGCCACGGTGTTAGCCGGACTGAAGTGGCAGACGTGCCTTGTTTACCTGGATGACGTCGTTGTCTTCGCCGGAAATTTCGACGATCACCTTAGGCGGCTTGCGACAGTGTTAGAAGCCATCAAGTCATCAGGGCTCACTCTGAAGCCGGAAAAGTGCCGCTTCGCTTACGATGAGCTTTTATTCCTAGGCCACGTGATCAGCAAATCAGGAGTACGCCCCGACCCACAGAAGACAGCTGCCATCGCAAAGTTCCCGCAGCCAACCGACAAGAAGGCAGTGCGCAGATTCCTTGGCATGTGTGCCTACTATAGGCGCTTTGTCAAGCACTTCTCACGCATCGCGGAGCCGCTAACACATCTAACCAAATGTGATGTCGCGTTCAAGTGGGAAACGCCGCAGGCCAAGGCATTTCAAGAACTCAAACGACGCATGCAGTCGCCGCCGGTACTTGCACACTTCGACGAGGACGCCGATACAGAAATCCACACTGACGCCAGTAGCCTAGGCCTCGGTGCCGTCCTAGTCCAGAGGAAAGAAGGACTTGAAAGGGTGATATCGTATGCTAGCCGGTCGCTGTCAAAAGCGGAAAGCAACTATTCTACGACTGAAAAGGAATGCCTCGCCATCATTTGGGCTATAGCTAAATTCCGCCCTTACCTCTATGGCAGGCCATTCAAAGTCGTCAGTGACCATCATGCATTGTGTTGGCTAGCTAACTTAAAGGACCCTTCAGGACTGCTGGCGCGGTGGAGCCTCAGACTACAAGAATATGACGTCACGGTAATATACAAGTCCGGAAGAAAACACTCCGACGCCGACTGCTTATCGCGCGCCCCCATCGATCCCCCGCCGCAAGACGACGAGGACGACGACGCCTTCCTTGGGATAATAGGCGCGGAAGACTTCACTAAACAGCAACGAGCAGACCCGGAGCTAAAAGGCCTCGTCGAGTATTTGGAAGGAAACACCGACGTTGTCCCTAGGGCATTTAAGCGCGGGTTGTCGTCGTTCACGCTACAAAACAACCTGCTCGTGAAGAAGAACTTCTCACCAGTCCGCGCCAGCTACCTTCTTGTTGAACCGTCAGCGCTGCGTCCAGAAATACTGCACGCCCTACACGACGATCCAACCGCTGGGCACCTCGGATTCTCCCGGACGCTGTCGAGAATACAGGAAAGGTATTACTGGCCGCGTCTGACCGCCGACGTCGCCCGTTACGTCAAGACATGCCGAGACTGTCAACGACGCAAGACACCACCGACAAGACCAGCAGGATTACTACAGCCGATCGAACCTCCTCGCCGACCATTCCAGCAGATTGGGATGGATTTGTTGGGGCCGTTTCCGATATCAACATCCGGGAATAAGTGGATCGTCGTGGCGACGGACTATCTCACCCGCTTTGCTGAAACTAAAGCTCTACCAAAAGGCAGCACAGCCGAAGTGGCGAAATTTTTCGTCGAGAACATCCTGCTGCGACATGGTGCCCCAGAAGTCCTCATCACCGACAGAGGAACGGCTTTTACAGCAGAGCTCACCCAAGCCATTCTGCAGTACAGCCAGACAAGCCACAGGAGGACAACTGCCTACCATCCGCAGACGAATGGTCTCACGGAGCGCCTGAACAAGACCCTCGCCGACATGCTAGCAATGTACGTCGACGTCGAACACAAGACGTGGGACGCGATCCTGCCGTACGTAACCTTTGCGTACAACACGGCGGTGCAAGAAACAACACAGATCACGCCGTTTAAGCTGGTTTACGGCAGGAACCCGACGACGACGCTTGACGCCATGCTGCCGTACGTAACTGACGAAGAGAATGTTGACGTCGCTAGCTATCTCCAGCGCGCCGAAGAAGCCCGACAGCTCGCCCACCTGCGGATCAAGAACCAGCAGAGGACTGACAGCCGACACTACAACCTCCGACGACGCTTCGTCAAATACCAGCCCGGCGACCGCGTTTGGGTATGGACCCCGATACGTCGACGAGGACTCAGTGAAAAACTACTCCGACGCTATTTCGGACCCTACAAGGTCGTCCGACGTATTGGTGCTCTGGACTATGAGGTCGTGCCAGACGGCATTTCGCATTCACAGCGGCGCCGCGCACGATCTGAAGTGGTCCACGTGGTGCGCCTTAAACCCTTTTACGGACGCTGACGAACTTCCTTATTTTTGTTGTTTTCTTTGCTACGAGTGCTTTTGTTTATTACTTTCGCTTGTTTGCAGCATCGGGTCGATGCTTTTTAAGAGGGGGGTAATGACACGTGTACTTATCTTTATCGGCCGACCACGTTTCGCCGCCTAACAAATGTTATCGCACAGCGCGGGACGCGCCTGCATGTATTCGAAGTTTCTGGAAAGTTATCGATGCTTCTATCCGCTGTCTGTTGTCGCTGAACCTTATGTTATCTGATTTCATCACCTGACGCGAATGGTGTAGAACTTTGTGGAAGGCACGCGGGTCCCAACGATTAGTCTGGAACATTCGATGACTGCTCTATAAAAGCCGACGCGCTTGACCCGCTGATCAGATTTTCGACGATCGCCGAGCGTGTTCGCCGCTATCGTTGTGCTATAAGTGTAGCCTGTTTTGTGGGCACAGGTTCGCCCAATAAAAGTTTGTTTAGTCGTTCACAGTATTGCTACTGTGTTATTCAACGTCACCACCACGTGACAATATTAGTAACGATATTGCCGGCTTTGTCTCTTAATGCACACATCTGATTCTTGCCTATTCCTAGTTTCTTCTTCACTGCTTTTAGGCTTCCTCCGTTCCTGACAGCCTGTTCAATTCTATCCATATTACAGTCCCTTATGTCCGCTGTCTTACGCTTGTTGATTAACTTAGAAAGTTCTGCCAGTTCTATTCTAGCTGTAGGGTTAGAGGCTTTCATACATTGGCGTTTCTTGATCAGGTCTTTCGTCTCCTGCGATAGCTTACTGATTTCCTGTTTAACGGCGTTACCACCGACTTCTATTGCGCACTCCTTAATGATGCCCATAAGATTGTCGTTCATTGCTTCAACACTATGGTCCTCTTCCTGGGTTAAAGCCAAATACCTGTTCTGTAGCTTGAGCCGGAATTCCTCTAGTTTCTCTCTTACCGCTACCTCATTCATTGGCTTCTTATGTACCAGTTTCTTCTGTTCCCTCCTCAAGTCAAGGCTAATTCGGGTGGGTTACGCAGGCAGGGGACACAGGGGTCAAGTGGAGGAAAGAGAGAAGGGCTCTACCAGATGGGGTGCGAGAAAGGCGGTCGAGTTGTGCCGTGCGATGGGCCTCCACAAGCTCTGAAAGAGTATTGTGAACGCCCATTGCCAGCTGACGAGAAGTGGTGGTGTAGGTGGGGAGCGCAAGGGGTGACTTGTAGGCTTGGCGGATGAGTCAGTTCACCTTGTTTTGCTCGGCGCGAGAGAGAAAGAGATAGGGGAGGAAGTAGACAAAGCGGCTGAGAACGAAAGCCTGGACAAGACGACGGAGGTCGTGCTCACGCATGCCGTGGTGCCGGTTAACGACATGTCGAATAAGTCTGATGGCCTGGTGGACGGTAATAGTTAGGCGGAAAAGGACGGCAGTGTGTTTGCCGTTGGATTGGAGGAGGAGACCCAGAATGCGGAGGCAGGAGATAGAAGGGATGGGGTGCGCGTCAATAATGATGCTTAGGGTGGGGGAAGAGGTGGGGGCGTGCCTCGAGGCGGGAGGAGCCGAAGCTCCGACTTTGACGGGGAGCAGGCCAGCCCGACTGCGCGAGCATGACCGGCAACCACGTCCGCGCCCGCCTGGAGGACGGCCTCCATCTCTTCAATATTTCCGGTGGTTACCCAGAGGGTGATATCATCGGCGTAGAAAGCATGGGACATTTTGGGAATAGCGGCGAGAGCGCGTACCATGAAGAAAAGGGTGATGTTGAAGAGAAGGGGGGAGAGGACGGAACCCTGGGATGTGCCCTGATTTCCAAGAGTGAAATTTGAAGAAGCCACAGGGCCGAATGAAATCTCAGCGGTGCGGCGGGCAAGGAAAGCCGTGATATAACCGTGGATGCGAGGACGCACGTTAAGGGTGGAAAGAGCATTTAGGATGGCGGAATTAAGGACGTTATCAAATGCTTTCGTAATGTCCAGTGCCCAGACCGCACGAGTGCGCTTGACGTGAAGAGGGTGAAGAATTTCTTCGGAGAGCTGGAGCATGACGTCATGGGTAGAAAGGGAGGGGCGAAAGCCAAACATCGAATCGGGGAAAAGGTGGTTGTCTTCTAGAAAGTTCTGCAAGCGGTCGAGAACAACGTCCTCCCAGAGCTTACCGAGACAAGAGGTGAGGGAAATAGGGTGGAGATTTTGGATGCCTATTGGTTTGCCAGGTTTGGGGATGAAAGTTACCTTAACGTGGGTCCACTCGGAAGGCAGAGTGCTTTCATGCCAATGTTTGTTAAAGAGGTCAGTGATGGCCTCGAGGCATGGGGTGTCCAGATTACGGAGGGCCTTGTTAGAGATTTGGTCGGCCCCTGGTGTGGATGTGGTGCGGAGCTTATGCAGCGCAGCACGAACCTCGCCCGGGGTGATATCTGCGTCGAGCGCAAAATTAGGGTTGCCGGTGTAGGAAGCGAGAGAGGAAGGGGGGTTGGTGCAGAGATAGCGATCACGAAGAGCAAGAAGAAAGTCGGAATCAGAGAGTGGAGATGAGTGAAGGAGGCGCGTTACGTCCCTGCGGTGTGTGGCCTTGGAATGCGACGGGTCAAGAAGGACACGTAGGAGAGTCCAGGTATCGCTCAGCCCGAGGTTACCGGCCATGCGCTCGCAGGTCTGGCCCCACTGTTGTCTGGGGAGAGAGGAGCAGTGCTCCTCCATGTCCATTGCCAGGCGAGCAAGGCGGAGGCGCAGCGAGCAGTTGTGTTTCTGGGAAAGCAAGGGGCGGTGCAGGGAGTGATACGCCTCCCAGAAGTGCAGGAGGCGACTATCAGTCGTGTAGGAGTGAGGAGGGGTGGGGACAGTGGAGGTGGCAGAAGAAACATCCTGAAGCAAGTTAGTGGTCCACTGAGAAAGGTCTGAGATGTAGGTGGAGGCTTGTTGCCGCGACTGGCGGAAGCGATCCCAGTCCACCACCTGCACCAGACGCTTGCGGGAGGAAGGGAGGGTGGGAAAGGAGAAAGAGATGGACAGGATATAGTGGTCGCTACCGAGAGAGACCCAGGTGTTCGTCCACAACACGTCCGGGATATTTTTGCAGATGGAAAGGTCCGGATTAGTATTCCGTTGTACGCTGGAGCCAATGCGGGGGGGGGTGGGGGGGAGGTTCCGAGAAATCGTTAAGGACGGTCAACTGTTCGTTCTGGAAGAAGGTCCATAGTGCCAGGCCCTTCCTGCCGTTCTTGGGGTAGCCCTAACTTACGTGATGAGCGTTGAAATTCCTAAGAATTAGAAGCGCGTTCCTGCTCGCGCGTGAGTTGGCGTTGCGGAGAAGGAGGAGGAGGGGAGCTCCAGGTGTGCGGTTAGGGCTGTATACATTAAGGACAAAGAGGCTGGCATCTTGCCGCCGCCGGGGAAGGAGTTCCAAGAAGAGGTGAGTGCACTCCGAAACGTCAAGCGGATGCTCCATTGCCATGTAGGCGCGATGAACTAGCTTGGCAACGTTGGGAGCTGAAGGGGAAGCAGGGTTGAAAGCAGTGTAGTCACGTAGTTTTACTTGGGAGAAGGTTTCTTGAAGGGCGATGATAGCGGGGAGGTCGGAGGGAGGGATGTTCTGGAGGTGGAGCTGCAGCGTGTTCCGCCTTGCGCGGAAGCCGTGGCAGTTCCACTGCCAGAAATTAAGGCGCGGAGGGTGTCTGGCCATATTGAGGCCGGGGTGCCCCTGCTGGTGTAGGGTGTTTGGGAGATGAGGATGAGGGGAGGAGGGATGAGACATTAATGGTCATCTGGGCAAGATCGGCCTCGGGGGAACTCTGACGGGCCTCAATTTTGGCCATGCGGTTGTTAATTTGCGCCATCCAGCTCTGCGTGTCCGTACGCAGAGCTGTAATGGCAGCCATGATGCGCCGTTCATGTGCCTCGAGGAACGAGGCCGTGTGGCGGATGACAGCCTCCATCTCCGTGGTGTAGGCAGGTTCGTTAGAGGAGCGCCTCTTATCTGGAGGGCTGCGGGAGGGGGAGGCAGCACGAGAAGACGCGGCCGAAGCGGAGGCGGACATAGGGGCGGGAGGTGGTGGCGGTGGGGTCTGGAGAGTGATGGGTTGTGAGGTTTGGTGAGGGGAAGAGGTGGGGAGGTGGGGGCGCGTGAGCAGCGCCTGCAGCTGTTCTTTCAGTAGGGCGATCTCGTTTTTCTGGGCTGCGATTTGAGCTTTGAGCTTTTCTTTTCCGGGGTCGGGTGTGGGAGGCTGCGATCGCCAGCTCACCTGGGAAGCAGTCGATGGGGTGTCTTGCCCCGGTAACGGTGGAAATGAGACCGAGCGGTGGCGGGGACTGCGGTCCCGGCTTGATCGGGAGCTGGATCGTTGACGGGGGCGCGATGAGCGGGTGTCCTTTGCGGATGGTGTTCACTGCGCTAGGCTGGATGGCGTTGACTTGGGACTGGATGTGAGTGGGGTGGGACCCCCCCCCCCCGTTCGAAGCGGAGCTTACACGAGCGGGACCCCATGACATGTGTGCCGCTGCACAAGATGCATTTAGGAATGCAGTCAGGGGGGTCCCGAGCAGCGTGCACAGCTGCGCAGCGTGGGCAGCATTCGGACCTGGGCTTGGTACATACGTCGGAGCGGTGACCATTGCTCCAATAATTGAAACAAGCTTCGGCCTTGGGGCGGAAGGGGTGACAGATGAACAGGCCGCAGTTGAACACCATGGTGTGAGGTAGTTATTTCGTGCCGACAATGGTGATCAGGGGACGTATTCTGAAACGTTCGCCGCGGCGAAAGTTTCGCACTGGCCACGCCTCCGCCGTTGCGGCGCGCTCTGAATGGCTGCTTTGACAAAACCGGAAATTCAGGTGGCGCAAGTGAATTTCCGGTTTTGTCAAAGCAGCCATTCAGAGCGCGCCGCAACGGCGGAGGCGTGGCCAGTGCGAAACTTTCGCCGCGGCGAACGTTTCAGAATACGTCCCCAGGATTGACCAGGTGCGACCCATCTGCCTTGCGTCGGCGATGGCGTAAATGCTGCTGGTACTCATAGCCTGCAGGTCTTCGATTATCTCCTCTTGGTTTTGATTGTCCACGGCGTTGAAGATTATGCCGCGGAGGGCGTTGTCAGGTGCGGCCACAAAAGCGCGCAGTGGGTACAGCTGGGTGGCTAGACGCAACTCAGAGGTTCGCACATATTGCCGGGTGCGTTGCTTCAAGTGCGTACTGATTGTGAAAGAGTTTTTGTATGGGTTTATGCGTACGCGGTCCTCGGCACGGCCTTGCTGTACTGAACGCTAGCGCTAGAACAGAGTGAGGCAAGGAGGGCCCCATTGGTGGTTGTGCGGAAGTCGCGCCACCTCCAGGGCGGAAGACGATCTTGTAGTCTTCCGCTTGGAGTCGAGGCAGCGGGACGTGGCGACGTAGGCGGTGAGCCTTCAGCGATGGCGGGGATGCCATGGCGGACTTGAGGTGGGCGTTCGTGACTGAAACGGCTACCTTTGGATGGGTCGCTCGGTGGGCTTGGAGCATTCGGGACAAGCGAGGGTCGTCATCAAATTCTTGTTGGGAGATGAGTGTACCATCGACTATATTTTTCATATTGGCGGCTTCGAGACAACAGGAGCGAGTGCCGGCGCAGAGGACGCCGGTGTGACGCTAAGTGCAGCTGCGCGCTGCGGGCGAGGTGCATGTTGCGCTGAGCGTTGGGCTGAGCTCGGCGGCCCTGTGGCTGGCCAAAGATGAGGTGTCAGGAAGGTCCTTACACGTCCAGGTGCTCGTTAGCAGAAACTGGAGAATATCCCGGGCGAGATGCCAAAACCAGGAGCAGAATTCGCGGAGCCCATGCGAGGCACGTCCGAAGAACGCCGGGCGTGGGTTGCGTCTTCAGTTATATATATAGATATATATATGTGTGTATATATATATATATATATATATATATATATATATATTTATATATATATATATATATATATATATATATATATATATATATATATATATATGCGCTTCGCCTCCGTGTATTTAGTCGTTATGGAGAACGCGAAAGAGACGCAACAACAGCAGAATGAAGCGATGAAGACACAACGCGCTCAAGAGACGCCAGAAGAACGCGCCGCACGGCTCAAGACGAAGATGCGGCTAGAAGAAGTCGTGCCACGTCACGGCGTGACTCTTCAACTACGGAAGGGACCGCTTTGAGGTCCCGAGAGCATCGGAATGAGACACTGCGCAGACGTTACTTAGTAGTTACCTAGCCTAGTCGTTAGCTGAACAATGTGTCTTGTGGTGTCTACACAATAGAGCTAAACCAAACGCTTAAACACAAGCTAACACCACAATCGCAGCCACGCTGCTCTTGCTTTCGCAATTCAACTAGGGTTAAGCAGAGCTAAACCAGAGCCACTGCTCTTACTTTTCACACCATCGGCCATTTATGGTACTAGCTTTCGGACACGCCGCCCATGACAGCACAGCGTTTTTGCGTAATGGAGCATATAATGCATTAAAACAACGACGCGAAGTAGACGAATCATCAACGCTCCAATGAGTCGGCTCGGTGATGGAGCCAGGATGACGGTGACGGATCTTATCTGAAAGCAGACGAAGTGCTTCGGTCGCCTTAATAGCGGGTGGCCTCCTCAATCAACGAAGCCACGTGGCCTGTCCAGAACAGCGTTCTTTTCCTATTCGGGCATGTGCCTTTGTAAACTCGGATTCTAGCTTTTTCTTGCGTCAATTCAGAGGATAGTTCGATTTAAAACTGCGAGAAAGCTGGTGCTCATCAATGATGATGATGAAATTATGCGTTATTGTGAAAGCAACGCTGATGATCTTAATGCTAAAGATGATTTTAATAGTGATGATGCCAATGGCGATGAAATTGGCTGTGATCATGATAACTGATTACAAAAATTGGAAGTCGATTCATGCTCTGTCTGACTTCGGTCAAACGTCGCCGCTTCTGCCAGCTGGGGCCACCTAATAAACTAAATTATTATTAATAATAATAATAATAATAATAATAATAAACCGTATTGTATTTTTCAACTCGGGCAGGAAGATGTTGTATTTCATCGAGTTCTACTGGACATTGAATCAGCTTCACACTTTTTATATGTGTATTTATTTCTTCTTTCTCTTCAAGGCTGACCACGCATCTCTTTCATTTAAGACATTTTTTTACTTTTATATTTATTTTTCATCATGTAACACGATTTCAATCTTGGCTTAGTGCCCGCAGTGGGTATGTGCCATTTTTTAACACAATTATGAGCCTTTATTGCTGCACGAGGATCACGCGCCCGGTCGCATCGAACGTTCCGTGATTGTCCAAGAAGAAAGGCTCTTCAATCTGCCAGCGTTCTTTATAATTCAAGGCTCCTCGTTTTGGCTGAGTACTACTGAATTTTCGCACTTCTGGTTTCTTGTTCGTCCTTCCCTTCAGGAACCCTTTTTTTCAGCAGGCCTTTCTGAGGTAGCCAGGTTAGCCTGTGCTGTCTTTTCTTCATTCTTTCACGCGGTCGTCTCCGCTCTGGACGGCTTGCGTTCCTTCAATTTCGACCTGGCGTTCGAGCTCTGTGCTATTTATATTTATATGTTTATGTTTCTTGCGTGGTGGACTCAACCCGCGTCTATGATTCACAGTTTTTGAAATGTCATTCTTACGCAGAACCTGAACAGGCCACAGCTGTAGGCTTACCAAGGCTGCCACTACCTCCTCCGGCCGAACGTCAGCGAGGGTCGTCAATTCAGCGGAGGCGGAATTGCGCACACTGCACTAGGCTACGCCAGCTTAAGCATCTTCGAGTTCCTTCCCTGTCCCGAAATCGGTGAGCCACTTAGCACGATCAATCTTTGTCCATGGGAAAACCCACCTTGCAGGTTTGATGGAACTCTACTATACATACATATACAATTATAATAGCAGTCTTAATTATATTTTTAATACAAAATATCAGTGACAAGAGATTGAACTCTTTTATTTTACCCAGTAACTGGTACCTGTTCCGTGTGACCACTACTGGCAAATTTTAACAGTCTATAAAGAAAGATGTTTATATTAAGAGCGAGAAATAATTAAATGTGACGTATTTCCTAATTTCTATTGTATCTAAACTGTACAAGAGTTTTGAGAATGTAGGATAGTAGTAATAGGGGCGCTGATTCTATGGCTGCTGATTTTGCTACGATTTCAATTAGGTTCGTCAGTACAACGCTTGCAAACTGTGGGAATATAGCAGCAGTGCATACTCACTCCGTAGGGTGCGCGAAATGTATAGGTGCGTAAATACGATTGTGCAGAAGGATTTGGTTAGATGCTTTCTGCATTTCAACTTCCCATCCCTGTATTGGTTGAAAAAAAAACATACTGCAGAATTACCGGTCTTAGTGAAGGCAGACCATGGTTATGAAGCATGTTTCCTGAAGATGCCTCAGTAGGTTAGGAGCATCACTTCACATACTTTTTATTTAACAAAGCGTGAACCCTTCTTGCCGATGGCATGGCTAAAAAAAATTGACGAATTATCTCCACTGGAGTTGTATAGGTATGCGTGAGAGTTATGCCACGTGGCCATCTCCAAGCAGCTTGGTGTAATTATTATTCTTATCTATGTTGATCCGACCCCTATAAACACTTATCAACCCTGATATGCCGTTATCTAACACTCTCGGACTAGCTCGGACCTTTATCAATGGTTATCAGTCCTTATCGACCTTGCCAGAATTCCTCTGCTCAATATAAGCAGAGCAACATTATACGCGTTTTAACAACTTATCAATCCGCGTCGAATCATCATGAACCATGATATCCTCCAAAACTCTTGTCACTCCTTATCCTTACCAGCACATTGAATGCTTATCTCTCAGTGTTGCCAGACGCGAAGTGGATGAGCCCTCAGAGATAAGTCGAATTTCGGCCGGTGAAGGGACGCCCCAACAGGAGGCGCATGGCGCTACCACCGAGACGCATGGAAGAAGTTGTTCGTTCGTCATTAAATTTCGCAAAGTCGGAATTTTTCTCATGTCCACAATGCTACAAGTTGGCTTTACATGTGGTTCATAGAGATTGCTTTTCTTGCACCATCACCAAACCTTTCACCGAAGGCTTCCTAGAAAGTGCTCTTATTTCAAATTTGCCTTAACGCGTATGGCGTTAAGGCAAATTGCTATTTCATTGCTATCTCTCCTCATTCCTATTTGGTTGGCTCAGCCAGTGCAAAGAAATGGGGAGCCGCAGCGTCACAAAACCCTCCGGGAGCTTTTTCATGACATTTGGATGTTCAGCGCATACAACCGATGATGATGAAACATTGTGCTCAAGCGGGCGTCATATTGAGTTGATTGGCCGTGCTAGACGGCAAGTGTTTTTTTTCTTCGGAAAATTTTTTGAACACAGCTTCACTTGAAGACACGAATTTTAACACAACATGGCTTACGTATACAAGGTTGTTGCTATCTTTCACGTATTCTCTCATGCTAACAAGAGCATGCTCCTCGGAAACGTCATTAGTTGTGAGGATTTCCAAACAAGAACGGCAAGCCTTTGGTGTCTTTATAAAATGACAAAATAAAAAGCCTGCCAATTGGGCCACGATGTCGCTTTCAGCTTCACTCAAAGGTTCTTGTTCATCAATGCCATGACTATCTAATGGCTCTGCTATTTGGCTTTGTACCTCCTTGATTCCTTCAGCAAAGAAGTCTACCAAGTAGCTCCTATCGTCAACTTCATAGCTTGAATTATGTGAAACTTTCTGAAACTGGCAGGCCGACACTATTTTTACAGCATTTTTCAAATCATATGCACTTGGCACCGGCGAAACCGTTCTTACTACTGGAAATAAGCTTTCTAGGCAGTCCTGTGCGAACCTTTCAGTAGAAAAAAAAATTAAAAAAAAACTTGTAGCCACATTCGAGCAGTAGGACAAAGTGCAGTTTCAGCACCAGTGTTTTTGCCATTATTACGACTTCTTGACATGGCTTCCAGACTTTCTTGACCCCAATTCCCGAACCTTCCATTATAGTTACCGTGAGTTGAAGTATTTTAGTGGTTTCCTCATATTATCTCTTATTTGTAAAATTCAAACCAATAACTGGCGAGTTGTCATCAGAGTGTACCATTTAAATATGAGCTCGAAAAACCAACTAGTAGTTTCTACTTCCAATGGTAGCTTTCCAGACTTGCTAAAATATCTCATGGCTGATGGGGCTTCTCGGAAAAACTGCACTGCGATTCCTACTTTCATTTTTGTGAAATGTCCATTCGACAGATGCGCACTATGCACATTTGGAACCACTCGCAGCTGTTCTGTGTCCAACTTCAAGACAGTTTCTGAAGTTTCATAAAGGAGATATTTGTTCCAAAGCTGCAGTGCTCGTGCACATTTTCTTGGGAGGACTACTCTTGTTCGCTGCTGTCCGTAGAAAGCACCTGAGCATCTGGTTCTTCTGTTAAGTGAAGTGGTGATGTGGTTTCATTCCCTTGAATATTAACACCAGCCAAGGGAAGTCGAGATGCTGGCTTCTTTCGCTGCGTGGGTGCCGCTGTTCAAGACCAAAAAAGAGACTGTCAGATGCTAGACACGTCACTTTAAACTTTAAAGAAAAAGGGCCTCTGGCCCTATAGCACCTAAGCCTGAAGTCGATGTGTGTAGGCAGAGTACTTGATTTAAGAAGCCGACGCCCATCTTGTCGCCTCCGCTCTAACTGGTCGTTATCAAAGTGAAGCTGAGCGAAAGAAAAAGTGTTTTGAATGTTTGAGTCATGAGACTGTAGGTACGGAAAGATTTCACTGAGGATACGAGAGGCAAGCTGCAACCTCTTTTTATCCCGCTTAAGTTGTAATGTTGCCTAACTTCAAGATAATATAAATGTAAGCATGAAGGCTGCTTAAACTGCGAATCCAATACATAAATAGAAAGCAAGACACTTACCTCGCAAATTCTGGAATTGTCCGTCGGTTTCCAACAGTCGCGTTTCACTTGAATTTCCCACTTCTTTCTGCATTGTGAGTCAAGGGGAAAGCGAAGGCACCTATGACCCTTCTCTGTAGCGCTTCTGCACAAAGGTATGCTGCAGCCTTGCATGGTAGGGTTTGCTGCAGTGAAACTGTGACACACGTTTCACTGCACATACCGAACCGTACAAATCACCCCACTAAATATAACCGCGGCCTCGTGGAAACTGCAAACACTACACAACGCGACAACTCGAAGCGCGCATACGTGCGTCCGTATTAACCGCTCCGACACGATATGACCACGGCGAGGCGCGGGCCTGGTAAAAAGGTGTCCCCACCCTGTACAGCGGGAGGCGGCGCTGACATCGAGGCACCCTATCGCATCGCGGTTCTACACTACGTTTCATACATGAGGTTCGACGCCCTGGAAGCTAGAGATACTTTTTTCAGCGGCTGCGCTCGCACATAGAAATAGTTCGGTGTTTCTTGACCCGTTCCTACTGAAAATTTTCTTTATATAAGCTCCGTTCTGAGTAAAAAAAGAAGGAATTTACCCTTAGAAGCAACTCATGTACTTTTACGGCGGCTAACACGTTGTTTTAAATCAATTTGCTTTTCGTTATTTTTTTTATTACCGCCCGTCGTGGCCGCCTCACGAGCATGCTCGCGCGAGCAAACATAGCTGGCGTGCAGCGAAGCATAGCCGGAAACGCGTGGAGTGATACATTTTGGTGGCCGCACTCTTTGCGTAGATTGCACAGCGTTGCAGCTGATGTATAAAACGGAGTATAGCAGAAAGCTCGCCTTCGTGCCTAGCATTCGCCGCTAGCGTTTACTGGTAAGCATTACGGTTACATAAGCTGCTGATGCTGGGAAGTGTGAGAAGCAGTAGACGATCTTTGGATGCTGTCGGAGGGGGGGGGGGGGGGAGTTCCACTCTTAGAGCCGAAGCTTACGCGTCCTCAAAATTTTCGTATCGCCAGTTGAACGTATTCTTACGGTTCGGAGTATTCATTTCTGCAAGCGTGGCTCTTTAGCCCATGTTATTCCGCCTTCAGCTTTCGAGGAGAGCAGACGTCTTAGGGCTCGCCGGGCGTGCACCGTCTGCTGGCCGCGGTGACAGGTTCTCTTCTGCACCGTTGGATTATATTTTGTTGCCTACATTGTCTTCGAGCGACACTATTCAGCATGCGTTTCTTGCATGGCGATCAGGCAAGAAGATTATATCGGGTGGAAAGACAACTGGTCCGTCGCTGGCTTTCAACATGCGACGTCCACAAGGAGGGTGGACGTCCACAAGGAAGGCGCTGACATTGATGAGCTGCCACATCTCTTCAAGTTTGGAAGTGGCACTCTCCTTCGTGTGACCACGTGTCGGTCGCCGCTATGGTTGAGGTGCCGCAGGCAAGGACACATATGACATGACTGCCACGCGCCACGCTGTGGGGCGTGCCGGTTGTTCGGACATGAAAGCCAAGATTGTGCAACGAGTTACTCCCTAGTAAGCAAAACGGTCCTTCCCACAGATGACCCCCAGGAGAACATATAGGATGCGGAGGAAGCTGAGAAGTCTGCTCCGAACAGCAACACCAAGAAACGCGTTCCTTGGCGTTCCCCCGAAGCCGTTTTTTGACGGGCACCGAGAAAGCTGGACGGACAATGCCTGGAAGCCAGGTCTTGAGGAAGGCAGCTGAGGAGCGGGCCGAAACAGGTTGTACGCCAGAGCCACCGCTCTTAAGCCAAACAAGCGAAGGGGAAGACATGAACGACGGTACTGAGGCCACTAGCGCAGGAGAGAAAGCAGACACTAACGGGCGGACCACGGCACGCGGGAAGCGTCCCGGAACGAATATTCCGAGGATGACGGAGGACAGCCCTGAACACAAGATTAAACGCCTGAAGCGTCAGTGGCATCGCGTTGCTGGCGCCAAGGGTGAAAAATTATGTCCCTGAAATCAAGTAGGCATAATCGTCGCCGCTTCGGTGTCAGGTTAGTGACAAATAACACTCCGGCCTTCTCACTTCAGGGTAGAGCCGCGGTAATTGCCTTACTTCTGGCTCTCGATTAAAATAGGTATGATTGCACCATTATACCTGCACCATTGCGCGTAGAACCGCTCAATTTACGTGGTTTACGGTCAAGTCGCAAGCAATATTAGTTAAAACGCATAATTCAAATGACCTAGACTAGGTTAGAGGCGGCCGACAGCATTGTCGCATGATTTTCTTTACGGTACAATGCGTGATCCGTGACGGGAGAACATCAGCCGCGTGTGTGTTGTTTTGGTAATTATGTCGGAATTGCCCTGTAAGACGATTTTCTTCCGCCTTTAGACGGGAATCTTGCCTGTTAAGAGGAAGCTTTAGCTCGGGTGCTCCAAACTAAATACATCTAGAAGGAGAATTCGTTTTTCTCGGCAACCAATGCACCAAATTTGGCGAAATTTCTTGTTTTCAAAAGAAAAACTGAAAATCTAGTGACTTTTGGTTTCGATCTTTTTATTCAGGTTGTCAATTATTTATCAAAATTGACAAAATTTGAAAATTTTCAGAATACAAAACTATCAAGTTTAGAACTCAGTAACTCAGCAACAAATAATGATATCACAATTATGTAAATTGCATCTAATGATACATCTAAAGAAGGCAAATTGATATATGGTGCATGAATCTCGAAAAATCTAGTAAAATGACAATACAGCTTTTTCAGAACCCTTGTAGACAAAGGGACAAATTTACGTAAAATGTAATATGACAAATAAAATTTGTCCGCTTTCAGAGATCTACTGGAGGCTGTTCACAGAACCGCGACATCTGTTTTGGATGCAGAGCTATTAATTTGTAAACTTCATGCTACTGTCTTTTTTTGAACTTTCCCATCTTTGAAAATCCTTTTAACAAATTTCAGGCCTTATACCGAAATTCTGCTTCCACTAGACAGTAGAATTTAAATTTATACCTCAAATTCAACAATTTTTATGAAAATCGATGCAGAGGTCATCTCAGAAAAACGTTTTTGCGTTTTGCATGTATTTGAATAGGCCACGTCGGAGTTCGGCCCGAGCTAAAGCTTCCCTTAAAGCGCGGTTAGAAGAAAGAAGGATATATGTGCCTTGGGGAAGCAGGCGGTTTCTCGTGAAAAAAAGTTTAAACTATTGAACGTAGTTTCCTTGATTGTACTAATTCCATAGTCACATTGGATATGTTACCAAGAACTTTAAAGAACGACTTACCCCTCAATCCACATGGCATTTGTTTTTTCCCGCCTGAACCCGATTTTGAACCAATAGACGTTATCTTTTTTCTCGGACTGCACACAAACTAGCGTGGTCTGTTAGCACATAGGCACTGTGACGTTAAAGGCCGAACTGCGCATGAATATTGACACGTGTGCTTATCTTTATCGGCCGACCACGTTTCGCCGCTTAACAACTGTAATCGCACAGCGAGGGACACGCCTGCATGTATCCGACGTTTCTGGAAAGTTATCGATGCTTCTACCCGGCTGTCTGTTGTCGCCGAACCTTGTGTTATCTGATTTCATCGCGTGACTCGAATGTTGTAGAACTTTGTGGAAGGCATGCGGGTCCCAACGATTAGTCTGGAACATTCGACGACTGTTGTATAAAAGCCGACGCGCTTGACCCGTTGATCAGATTTTCGACGATCGCCGAGCGTGTTCGCCGCTATCGTTGTGCTATAAGTGTAGCCTGTTTTGTGGGCACAGGTTCGCCCAATAAAAGTTTGCTTTGTCGTTCACAGTATTGCTACTGTGTTATTCAACGTCACCACCACGTGACATCTGGTGGAGGTGCTTTTCGTTCATGTACCGGACGCCCCCGACAAGCCGTGATCCAAGCCCGGACCGCAAAGAGAACACCAACGTAGTCCCGGAGCATCGAGCAAGCCGCCGTCTTCAACAGCTGCCCCCGAAGCACGGACTTCTACCTGAGAAGACCAAGAAGATTGTGGACAAGGCAATCCCAATGGCAGCCCCAGCGTCCCCCATCGTGCTGCAGCAGCCCAGGGAACCTCCGACGTTCCGCGGATCAACATTCGAGGACCCGGAAACCTGGCTCGAAACGTATGAGAGGGTCGCTAAGTTTAACAGTTGGGACAGCGACGGCAAGCTGCGGCATGTCTATTTCGCATTGGAAGACGCCGCCAGGACGTGGTTCGAGAATCGGGAAGCCACCTTAACGACGTGGGACCTTTTCCGAAGCGGCTTCTTGCACACGTTTACGCAGTCACCGCCTCAGTAGACACAGGAGCCGATTACTCCGTCATTAGTGGACCCATCGCCGCCCAGTTGAGGAAAGTTAAGACTGCATGGGAAGGCCCTCAAATTCCCACCGCTGGAGGACACCTGATTACGCCGACTGGGATCTGCACGGCAAGAATTACCGTTCATGACCGGACTTACCCTGCCACCTTCGTTGTCCTCCAACAGTGTTCCGGAGCACGTCATTCTCGGCATGGACTTCCTGAATCAACATGGCGCAGTCATCGACCTGAAGTCGAAATCGATAACGCTGTCACAAGATCAAGCGATACCGCCGGAGAGCTGTCGTAGTCACCACGCCTTGAGTGTGCTCGAAGATCAAGTGAGCATCCCGCCACGCGCCAGCATTATTATTTCCGTCGGCACTGAAACACCCGCTGACGTAGAAGGCGTCATCGAGGGTGACCAACATCTACTGCTCGACCGTGAAATTTGCGTCGCAAGAGGGATCGCTCGACTCCACGGAGGGCAAGTGGAAGTTATGCTAACCAACTTCAGCCAAGAGTTCAAGCACATCAACAAGGGCACGACAATCGCATACATCGATGAAATTGTGGAAACCAGCAATGCCTTTGTCCTCTCGGATTCAGCCGCATCTACCCCGATGAGCATTGTCCCCGAACCAGACTTCGACGTGAATCCAAGTCTTCCTATGAGTAAGCAGCAGCAGATCAGAAGTCTTCTCCGACTATACAAAGACTGCTTTTCGACGTCATCGAGGATTCGACACACACCAGTTGCAAAGCATCGCATAATAACTGAAGAGAGCGCTCGACCACTCCGCCAGAGCCCTTACCGAGTTTCGACGCGAGAACGTGAAGCTATTAGGCAACAAGTCGACGAAATGCTGCGCGACGACATCATCCAGCCGTCGAAAAGCCCGGGGGCCTCTCCTGTAGTCCTGGTAAAGAAAAAGGACGGAACCCTACGCTTCTGCGTCGATTATCGTCGACTGAACAAGATCACGAAGAAGGATGTGTACCCGCTTCCACGGATAGACGACGCATTGGATCGGCTCTGCAACGCTAAATACTTCTGGTCGATGGACCTCAAGTCTGGCTACTGGCAAATAGAAGTCGACGAGAAAGATCGCGAGAAGACTGCCTTCATCACGCCAGACGGCCTCTACGAGTTCAAGGTCATGCCATTCGGACTGTGCTCGGAGCCTGCAACGTTTCAGCGCGTCATGGACACGGTGCTAGCCGGACTGAAGTGGCAGACGTGCCTTGTTTACCTGGATGACGTCGTTGTCTTCGCCGGAAATTTCGACGATCACCTTAGGCGGCTTGCGACAGTGTTAGAAGCCATCAAGTCATCAGGGCTCACTCTGAAGCCGGAAAAGTGCCGCTTCGCTTACGATGAGCTTTTGTTTCTAGGCCACGTGATCAGCAAATCAGGAGTACGCCCCGACCCACAGAAGACAGCTGCCATCGCAAAGTTCCCGCAGCCAACCGACAAGAAGGCAGTGCGCAGATTCCTTGGCATGTGTGCCTACTATAGGCGCTTTGTCAAGGACTTCTCACGCATCGCGGAGCCGCTAACACATCTAACCAAATATGATGTCGCGTTCAAGTGGGAAACGCCGCAGGCCAAGGCATTTCAAGAACTCAAACGACGCATGCAGTCGCCGCCGGTACTTGCACAGTTCGACGAGGACGCCGATACCGAAATCCACACTGACGCCAGTAGCCTAGGCCTCGGTGCCGTCCTAGTCCAGAGGAAAGAAGGACTTGAAAGGGTGATATCGTATGCTAGCCGGTCGCTGTCAAAAGCGGAAAGCAACTATTCTACGACTGAAAAGGAATGCCTCGCCATCATTTGGGCTATAGCTAAATTCCGCCCTTACCTTTATGGCAGGCCATTCAAAGTCGTCAGTGACCATCATGCATTGTGTTGGCTAGCTAACCTAAAGGACCCTTCAGGACGGCTGGCGTGGTGGAGCCTCAGAATACAAGAATATGACGTCACGGTAATATACAAGTCCGGAAGAAAACACTTCGACGCCGACTGCTTATCGCGCGCCCCCATCGATCCCCCGCCGCAAGACGACGAGGACGACGACGCCTTCCTTGGGGTAATAAGCGCGGAAGACTTCACTAAACAGCAACGAGCAGACACGGAGCTAAAAGGCCTCGTCGAGTATTTGGAAGGAAACACCGACGTTGTCCCTAGGGCATTTAAGCGCGGGTTGTCGTCGTTCACACTACAAAACAACCTGCTCGTGAAGAAGAACTTCTCACCAGTCCGCGCCAGCTACCTTCTTGTTGTACCGTCAGCGCTGCGTCCAGAAATACTGCACGCCCTACACGACGATCCAACCGCTGGGCACCTCGGATTCTCCCGGACGCTGTCGAGAATACAGGAAAGGTATTACTGGCCGCGTCTGACCGCCGACGTCGCCCGTTACGTCAAGACACCACCGACAAGGCCAGCAGGATTACTACAGCCGATCGAACCTCCTCGCCGACCATTCCAGCAGATTGGGATGGATTTGTTGGGGCCGTTTCCGATATCAACATCCGGGAATAAGTGGATCGTCGTGGCGACGGACTATCTCACCCGCTTTCCTGAAACTAAAGCTCTACCAAAAGGCAGCACAGCCGAAGTGGCGAAATTTTTCGTCGAGAACATCCTGCTGCGACATGGTGCCCCAGAAGTCCTCATCACCGACAGAGGAACGGCTTTTACAGCAGAGCTCACCCCAGCCATTCTGCAGTACAGCCAGACAAGCCACAGGAGAACAACTGCCTACCATCCGCAGACGAATGGTCTCACGGAGCCCCTGAACAAGACCCTCGCCGACATGCTAGCAATGTACGTCGACGTCGAACACAAGACGTGGGACGCGATCCTGCCGTACGTAACCTTTGCGTACAACACGGCGGTGCAAGAAACAACACAGATCACGCCGTTTAAGCTGGTTTACGGCAGGAACCCGACGACGACGCTTGACGCCATCCTGCCGTACGTAACTGACGAAGAGAATGTTGACGTCGCTAGCTATCTCCAGCGCGCCGAAGAAGTCCGACAGCTCGCCCGCCTGCGAATCAAGAGCCAGCAGAGGACCGACAGCCGACACTACAACCTCCGACGACGCTTCGTCGAGTACCAGCCTGGCGACCGTGTTTGGGTCTGGACCCCGATACGCCGACGAGGACTCAGTGAGGAACTGCTCCGACGCTATTTCGGACCCTACAAGGTCATCCGACGTATTGGCGCTCTGGACTATGAGGTCGTGCCAGACGGCATTTTGCATTCACAGCGGCGCCGCGCACGATCTGATGTGGTCCACGTGGTGCGCCTTAAATCCTTTTACGGACGCTGACGAACTTCGTTATTTTTGTTCTTTTCTTTGCTACGAGTGCTTTTGTTTATTAACTTCGTTTGTTTGCAGCATCGGGTCGATGCTTTTTATGAGGGGGGTACTGACACGTGTGCTTATCTTTATCGGCCGACCACGTTTCGCCGCTTAACAACTGTAATCGCACAGCGAGGGTCACGCCTGCATGTATCCGACGTTTCTGGAAAGTTATCGATGCTTCTACCCGGCTGTCTGTTGTCGCCGAACCTTGAGTTCTCTGATTTCATCGCGTGACTCGAATGTTGTAGAACTTTGTGGAAGGCATGCGGGTCCCAACGATTAGTCTGGAACATTCGACGACTGTTGTATAAAAGCCGACGCGCTTGACCCGTTGATCAGATTTTCGACGATCGCCGAGCGTGTTCGCCGCTATCGTTGTGCTATAAGTGTAGCCTATTTTTTGGGCACAGGTTCGCCCAATAAAAGTTTGCTTTGTCGTTCACAGTATTGCTACTGTGTTATTCAACGTCACCACCACGTGACAATATTTTATGCGGATGGTTGTGGAAGTACGTGATGTGTACAGGATGACTGACTGCGATGAATGTGATGTCTTTGTTGGATACACACATAAAAAGAAGTGTGATCTGTGATCACAATCCCCCATGCAGGCTTGTAGCCAAGCTGGAAATAAGGGGGAAAATGCTTTACGCCAGTGGGTAAGACAGTGAGCTGCTGAGCGTTAGGTAGTAGGTTCGAAACTCACCACAGCGAACGTTTTCTTTTATTTATTTTTTACGCATTGATTTCTTTATAGCGATTCGCCTTACACGAAAGACAGAAGGATGGAGAGGTTTCCCCGTGGGGTAGGCACATAAATGCTTATGCTTTTTAAATACATTTTGCAGTTTCTTCCAAAAGGCGATGCATCGATTGCGATATCAAATTAATGAACTAGTATGCGAACTAAAGATAGCTGTTTTATCAGCACCATAAAGTTGAAAACTTAGGCACACTAAATAAATTAACAAGCATGGTGTCACACGCTTAGAAGCAAACATGAACACATTTCACTCGGTAACCGCGGAACCTTTCTGTCAGAACACTCGTGTGGTAAAACGCGGCAGCAGCAGCAGCGAGCGATGTGACATTCGTGCTTTCTATCGCTTCAACGCAAAATGAGCGCCGAGAACACAGAGCACGCACAAAGCTCCGAGCCGCTGACGTGTCTACACTGTGCCCCTAGCGCAGATTGCTCGCAGCATACCGCCGCGCAACCGTGCGCAACCGTGCGCATCCGCCACATGCGTGGTCGGTGCCGGAACAGAGCGTCGCCTCACATCCCTCCATTTCCCCGTGTGCCTCGCAACTTTGGGTGCCTTACGCATGACGACACGCTTCCTCCTTGCTTTCGTCTCTTTTGCGCGGGCGAGATTGAGCTGCGATCGTCGGCTCCGCTTGCACGCCATCACTTGCACATTCAGGGTGGAACCTCACGGCGATGGTGACGCCCAACCAACGCCGACGACCGAAATGCGCTTGGAATGTCCATATTATTGCTATCACAATAAAGATTCATGCAATAACTCCTCTTGGAGTTGTGCAAGCATGCGTAAGCATTGTGGGCATTGCTCATCTCTACGTAACCCTGTCTCATTATCAGTGTTAAGAAACTTGATTCATCCCGTACAAGCGACAGCGCTGCGGCATCGCGAACTGGTGCAGATGGCAGCGACAGGTGCGCTGATTACATTCCAATCATCATAAGCCGTTATCGATCTTTAGTGCCTTGCGCATCCGTGTTGAACCATAATGAACTGCGATGGCGGCTGCGCATGGCACTGACCCGCAGACTGTATCTTGAAAGCGATCTGTGAAGCGGACACGGGGCTGAATGCTGTTGGCTCCACGCGCTGTTTTCGCCGCTTCGCGATGAAGCGAGACGCGCGCGATGAAGTCTTGACAGTAATATGCGAAAGGGGCAGGGCTGCGTCTGCTGCGACCTTCGTGATCGCTGCGTCCTCGCCACTTCGTTAGCGTTGAAGCGACATGCAGCGCGAAGGTAAAGTCGCCCGCTGCTGTGGTCTGTATATGGAAATCGATCGTCTTACGGGACCGACGGTTTTCTAGCTGGGTAAGCATAGAAATGTTTACGCATTTAAACACTAAGACTATTCTATCCTTAATGTAATGTAGGGAAATTCAAGAGAAAGAATTTCGCGCAGCGAAAAAACAATATACACGTTGAATTGTTTATGAAGAGCTGTTAAAATTTGCCGTAGATTAAGGGCCCCTCAAATGGTTTTCGTCATGCGCCTAGACACAGGGGATCTCTCCCAATGAATGCTTTCTGTTAAAAATCTTGTGTCAACAAACTGTATTAGCACAGCTACGAGTGGTTAAACATTACGCTGTGTTCAAAGTGTGGCGTGACCCCTCAGCTTTTACACAGGGCGGCTATCACTATATCCCGTCTCCTTCAATTGGTGGTGAGGCAAATTTTGACTGCTTCAGGTTGATCTGAACCGACTGTGGTCCCGCGTATCCTCCTTACGCAACGTCATCGTGAAGTCTATGCTGCATGGAGGGAAGTTTCAACGTGATTGCGCGCGGCACATGCAGACGCGGACGCTCGCAGCATCGTTGTGAACCTATGTAGAAATTTACAAACTACAAAGTAGCGCTCTTTCGGCATGATTTAGGTTTGATAATCGAATGACTGGAAAATATCTAACACATACGCTTACGAAGGTTTCTATAATGTGCTTGTAAGATTTCCTGGCAGCCTTTAGGGGAAACAGAATGCGCTGCCGCTAACTTGTAGATGTATGGAAATGGGTACTTACGTTTGCGCTACCCTAGCGTTTAAAAAATAGCCGGTCCCTTTCTCGAGCGAGTTCCCGGCAGCGTTCATGAAACGCAGCCAACACTTCTGACGAACGCACGACGCGCGGTCCGCTCCCGCTGCCGTTTCTCAAACGTAGCCTGCTCTTCGGGTCAATGAAACAAACGTGATCTTCTCATCTGACTACCGGGCTTGAACTGGCGGGAAACGGCGGTTGCAAGGCGAGCGAACACGCGACCTCCTCTAGAGAGAAGGGACGCCTGCGTTTAGCTCGCGCCTTGCGCTGAGTCTACTTCATCCACATAAACCCGGCTTTAAAGGGCGCGTATGATGAATCGAGAGTGGCTGCGTTGGTCAGCGTTGTCTTCCCCGCATGCCGGACGTCGATGTCTCGAATGCGCCGCACGACAAGAAATCCTTATTTTCGCCTGGCTTGTGTTTTATGCGAAGCATACTACTAGAGCTCAACCCAGCTCCTCAGGCGCGGCGGTGTCCGATTCAATGACCTTGAGTGACCCCATGCCATACCACGTGACACCATGACGTCGCGACAGAGGAGAAACGGGGCTCCAACTCGAGCCGTCGCTCGCGGCGTCGCGGCGGTATATAAGCAGCTGCGCTTGTTTCTAGGTGGCTTTGGCTCAACTCTTGCAAGATGGGCTGGCTGGGAATCGAACCAGGGTCTCCGGAGTGTGAGACGGAGACGCTACCACTGAGCCACGAGTACGATGCTTCAAAGCGGTACAAAAGCGCCTCTAGTGAATGCGGTGTTGCCTTAGAAACGAGCTGTTTCTAAGGCTCAGGCGTGCGTCGCTTGCTCAGGCGCACATTTCGTTGCCGCGCCGAACGCTGCGTTGCTCGACGCTCACCGCGTCCAATGCGGGACGCGTAGTCGCTGCGCCGTAGCCCATTGTCTTACACCCCTTGGCGGGTCGACGGGAACGCTGTCGCGTTCCACTCTTGAAGGCGAAGCATAGTAACGCATGAGTTGTTTCTTCGTCTAGCCGAACCAAATATAGCTAAGCAACAGCAGTTCACCAGGCTAAACAGTGGTTCAACAGCTAAAATAAAGGCTAGTATGCTTCGCATCCTGGGCTTAACCTTAGCTAAGCCACAGCCATTTTTTCGTACGGCAACACCGAGAGAGAGAGAAACAACTTTATTTGCCACTGCAGCGTTGGAAGTTTGGGCAGGTAGGCTTAGTGTGGCTCCCAGGCGGGGGCGACGTCTTGGGCCCACGAGACGAGTGCCGATTGCGCTTTCTTGACTGCTCTTGTCAGCAGCTGGTTCCAACGCTCCCCGGAGGCGGCTGGCAGTAATAATTATGGGGGAGAGTTACCCTCGCATACTTAGAGAATGTGAACCTGAGGGGCGAACTCTCCATGGCCGCACTTAGTACAGATAGGGTCGTAATACCCGCCAGTGAATAAATAAAGACTAAAATGACTGCAAACGGAAGTGGTCTGCAGTCGGCGAAGCATTACGGCTTGCGCTCGGTCAAGGGGGAGTTGGAAGGCGGTTACATGCCTCGTCTCCTTGAATAAATTAGTAATTTCACCATAGGATTTGGGGGCCTCTGCGAGAGCATCCGAGGCCTAGGGGCGGCCACCCGGGTAGTTAGGTCCTGGGCTAAACAGTCGACCCCTTCGTTCTCAGAGTTCCCCACACTAAGCTTACAGTTCTCTCGAGAGCGCAACCGCGGAGGATGCGTATGGCGGGGCGACAAAGTAAATTTTTCGCCATATTTTGGATGGCTTGTTTAGAGTCACTGAGAACCGTGCGTGTGCGGTGAACCGCAATGCCTTGCACGATCGCGACCTCTTCGGCAGCGATGGAGGAGTGTGTGCTCACTGTAGCGGCGCTGATGAGAGTGGTGGTTGGCGTCGCTGCGCAGTCTACGTATGTGTTAGAGTCGCATTTCCCCTCGTCCACGTATGTGGCGTGTTCGTCAGCGGAGTAGGTGACGTCTGTCTTGTGCTTTCAGTTGGCGGCGCCTATCGTGGCGGCCCAGTAGCATATTCTTGGCCATGGGTTTGATGACGAGCTGACTGCACACTCCAGTCGGGAGGGGACCAGTGGGGTGGATGTCACCTGTTGGGTTGATGTTAAGACGGTTAAGAATTTAACGACCCTGTTTGGCATGAGAAAGACGGCGTATCTGTAGTGTCCTGTGTGCCTTTATCAGCTCTGTGAGGTTGTTGCATACTACAAGCCGGAGGAGACGCTGTCTGCTGGCGGACTGGTGCAGTCCCACGGCCGCGTTGCACTAGGAGCGGATGGTGCTATTTGTCGCCTCTTCGTCTTTGCAGCAGAGATGGTAATAAGGGTATGTGTCGACAATCCTACTAATGAGGTAGGCTTCTGTGAGGCGCAGGCGTCGGTCTCCCGCATTCCCCTGCGGCGAGTGGCGATGCGGCGTATTAGGCCGTTGATTTGGTGAGCTGGGATTCGGGCAACACCTTTTAACGCGACAGCGTTAAGGAGCTCGTGTCGCAGAAAAGCCGGTGTCGTCGGCGTCGGTGACGACGTCGTCAAGTTAGCCGTTAGCGATAAATCTGGGAAGGCACTTCATAAATAATAATAAAAAAAACAACTTGCAAGATGGGCTGGGTGGGCATCAAACCAGGGTCTCCGGAGTGTGGGACGGAGACGCTACCACTCAGCCTCGAGTTCGGTAGCTTAAAGAGGGACGAAAGCGCCACTAGTGAATGCGGTGTTGCCTTAGAAACGTGCCGTAGAAAGATATACTGCGGTGTATATCGGTAATTATGAACAAGTAAATTACAGAAGTCGCAGTTACACGAGTAGCGAAGTACGTTTCCGCTACATTTCTTCTGCGCTCTGCGAATACACAGAGCCATCTTGCGGCAAACACAGAAAGCCCCTCCTCTGAATGTACGGCGCTGCCCCGACAAGTGGCGCGCCACTCGCCCCGTGATCGCGTCCGCCTTCGTGGCGCATCGCGGCCCGGCTGTCCGTACCGATCGCGGCGTTTGGCTCGCGTAGATCATTTGAGTGTGCGGTGCGAACGGGGTGCGATAACGCTATCGCGTTGCACTCTTGAAGGCGCAGCTTAAGCTTTCTCCAAATTTTCCATCCGCAATGTGGTGGTAACGCGTTCGTGATTCCAGATAACTTCCGGTCAGCCATCTTTTACAGTCCAGTTAGCCAAGAAAATATAGGTGTTTTGTAGCATAGTATACGGTAGGCACATATTCTTGATTTTTTTCAGGTATAAGGAGCGTGCGCCATTGCTTTGAACTCATGTATGGGCTTTTTTTTGTTGCAGTTATTACAATTCACTTGTCCAACACTCCAATTCCCCAATAAAACTGGTGCCAGCTGGAGGGTCCTATAAATGTATAGGCTATTATAACGTGTTCTTGCGGAGCGCTTAACCGGAAGTCTTCCGGGAACTCTGATTGTAAGCGTGAAAATGGTCTGATGCTTGAAAAACGAAGAATCGACGGAGCAAGTGTCGTCTCACTTCGTCAGCGCGGGTTAAGCGCAATCGTTTGGACGCTGTGAACATGCACAGCGAGCACTGCTGCCTCGAACCAGAGACCAAAAGGGCGCCGATCCTCTTCGGCATCGTGAGGCGCTTTCCTCTTGTTTCGCTCGCTTCCCTCGCAGCGACAAACATAATTTTGCCGATTTCACAGATCCGACATCTACGCCTGCGCTTAAAAACAGATCCATTGGGAACGGAACCCACAGTTTCTGCGCGGGAGGCGCCGAGGCTACTGCTACACAAAAGTGCAAGTGGTCTTCTGACGGACGCTCTCCCTCGTTGTAATGCATGTTCAATTTCCTTCGCAACGGTTTCTTTTTTCGAATCTCTCCTTTTAGTATATCTTGCTGCTATCATTCTTGGCAAATTCTATGCCAATGTTAGCTTCTGCCGAATGCAGAATCTACGGGCACCTCTGAAAGCCCGTTATCAAAACTGCGGGAGACCGCTGTTGACCAAGCAGGTTGACTTTGACACCGGCGTGTTGTGCTCGCGACTTCTACCGCGCGTAGTCAATGCAGTTTTCTCCCTGCATACATCTGCAGTGCAAGACGAACGTAGTGCTGGTATTACTCATGTTCCTTCCGCTAAAGCAGGCACTGCTGCTCCTATCATAACATGATAAAACCTCGGCATCTCATCAGCTGCAATTGCCAGAGCAGTAGTTGGCCATTGGTTTGAGTACTAATATTTTAAGAGAACACAAATTGCTATGCATACGTTTTCTATTAAATATAAGCTTAATGCAGCGGCATGATTGAAGCATTCTCGATGATGCAACATGGGTAGGCGATCGGATAGCTCACCAGACCGATGTCATCGGCGCCTTTACGTAGCTGGATGGGTGAGGGGGCGGCTGATTATTCGTGGGAGTGGTGCCACGGCAGTCGGCAATGGTGCACATTTCTAAGACCTTGTAATAATTTGCATGTCTTCCGCTGAGCGCTCAGACGTGTCTATGGCAAGAACGGCCTAACCTAACGATCTTGTGTGTTTGTACAAAAATGTCATCATTATTTTAGGGTACTTTAGGCATGATGATAAACATTGATGATGTGCACATAAGCTTTCTCATCTTTTTGTAAAAGTGTTTTTTGTAGCAGCACCGAATGTTTAAGGAATCACTTGCGGTAGATTGCTGCAGTCTAACGCTTGAATCAAATTACTCGATGAAGTGAGACTTATGTCGAGGAACAATAAAATACGTAATTCATTAATTGCAATATATCTCAAATTAGGCTCAATACAAATTAATTTATACAACATAATTCAATCTTATAATTCTTGTTAGTTCGTAAGGCATAGCGCCTTGGAGCAAATGCTGAGGCTGGCACCGGGTTCGATATATGTGCCGTCAAACTTGGGATAAACGTTCACTGTGTTTCTAATTAGGTCTTTGAGAATACGGTATCTTATACATTGAAGCACAAAAGTAACGCAACTTCGATGTATTCCGTCGCACACCTGGAAAATTATTACCTTGAAACTCGTGCGATCCTCAGAATTCGCTCCAAGAGGATACGCCTTGCCAACTTACCGGCTACAATTCGTAAACTAAAATATGTGCGCTCTAGCAATTACCCAAATCCTCAAACGCTGCGTTCACCGCTTGGGCGCCCCTATCTTTAAAGTGATCTGCAATATGGACAAAGTGCGCGGAGTGCTGGCAGCGCACACCTTTGCACGTTCCTTTCTGCTGCAACCAACACATATTTGTGCATATAACGCACGCTTTATTTCAGGTATTTTCTGGATTTATTATTGTTTGGGTTATTTTCATTTATTTACTTGCAGCTTCGTGTATATTGTATCTTAGTGACATCCCCCCTCACTTGTAACTGGTCGTCATTTCCGGCTTTCTGTTATCAAGTTGGCACGTGTTTGAATAAGACGAACTGTTTTTTTCGCACAAATTTTCAAACTGATGTTTCTACTCTTACATTATTGCTAGTCATTTTCACATGTATGTCTTCTCTTGCTGAATTTTCACTTAATTTTCGCTAAAGTACTCTTGCATTGAGAAATAAGGGTTGTTTTTGCACACGTCAAATAAACATTTCACTTTCAGTATTGCCTCGAAGCCTTTTCTAATATTTGGTTCTTGTTTTCATGCCATGATAATGAATGATCATTCATAGAAATCCCGCATCTTCTGTTTTTAGCACGCAGACTGCCCACGTGTTCTCTAACTTCCTGTGCTTACGCAGCGCCTTCAATTCTATTTTTCAACTCCGCAAAGTTACAATACGATGTTGGTAAGATTCAAGCAGTTCTAGTTGGTCGGATTGGAGCGTGTAAACTACAGGCAGGCGCATCGTTGGTTCATTCAATGTAGCGATGTTCACGGTACTCACCACGCTGCCTGCAGTCAAGTTTGTTTTTCAGTGAAAAACACAAAATTTGTAAAACAAATCGTTGGTGCCGGATACCAAGCGTGATCATTTCTAGAATTGACGATATTCTTGCTACTTCCTTATTAAATTACATTTTCGCAAAATTTATACATCTCGAACTAGTGCAATTTCGTCGAGCTTATACATTCTCGGACTCTGTTTTGCGGCCTAATAATCATTTTGAGTTAATTTCTGTTCTACATGCGCCAAGAGCGAAGAGTTACTTAATCGCAACAGTCATTACGGATAAAACTGCACCTGTGGCATTAGCGCGCAGCAGATGGGGCTTAAGGATTACGGTGAAAACTGTTGGTAAACGCATGGTGAAATGATTTTCTTATGTTTTCTTGATTCCGTTACAGAGGGAGCCCATTGTCATGTTCGGGGGTCTACTTCTCGCATTGGTCTTCTTTCGTCTCGTCTGCCACACGAATGGGCTTAGAGTTGACGACGCTGATGGAGGATACATCGACCTACTAGTCTCCATCCACCCAGAAACCAGTCCAAATGAAGTGATTGTCGACAACCTAAAGGCATGTGCGAGATTTCATGCTTTATTTTATGCAACCCGTAAAAGAATGTTGTTAGATGCGGTACACAACAACCGTCGGATCTCAGATGACCAATAGCGTTGATTTTTTTTTTGTTACTACCTCGGTCGTGGTGTGACCTTTAAATATAATTCTAATAGGACAGCTGTTACCCATCATGTTGTATTACCTAATCGTTCGTTGTTTGTTTTACTGTGACAGGTTAGATATCTAGCCATTCTAGTAGAGCATGTCCCATTGTTCCCTTAACCTTAACGCCGCAAGCACATGCTTCTTTTTCGTTGGTGTACCTCGCTTTCTAACTACGTTTGCTAAGGCGTCCTAAGGCATCCTGACCTCGCTTCGAAAAGTACAGAGCTCCGCTTCGAGTTATTGTAAGTAGTTTATATCCTGATTTTAGTTTTACCTCTGAAGTAGTGGCCCATGGCCAGATTATAATCAATCGTTGCCACTTAGGACGTGGCCTCAGCTTCTCTGAGCCCGTTAACGTTCTTTTTCGCCAAGATGTTTATTATATCTGTCGCATGCTTGATGGTATGCTCCCAAGCTGTTTTCCTCCATTGTGAGTCAATAATAATTTGTCTGTACTAATAATTTGTCCGAATACCTGTAAAATCGCGCAAGCTAGTTACTTTCTTTAATGTTCATCTGTGGTTCTTCGAAATCAGTTTACTTGGAGCGTCCTCACTTCAATACTCGTCCAGCCTATATTACCCTGTAGGTCTCCAGTTGTAGTCTACCAGTCAGCACTCAATACGAGGCACCTCACTGACCTCCGGTTGCGATCAAGGTTTAGATTGCACTTCTGGCTTCATGCAAACAAGCGCATTTCGAAATGTAATTCATGAAGTGATTATACTTTTCAATATACACCGCAACACTTCCTAACTATGGTATCCAGATCTTGTGTGTTTCGCTATGGCTGCATTTCTCTTCGCCTTTGCTGTTGTTTTTTTCTTTGTTTCCATAAATCTATTGCCATTGTAAAGCCATAAAACCAGGTATTTCTTCGGCTACCCGAGGCGTATCCCGGCCCTGCATAGAAGCAGTCTAGTACAGCTTTTGTTGAGTACCATAACACAATTTTCTAATGCTAAATTGAAATCTTAACCCCTTCCTTTCCTGTGCAAAACGTTGGCCAGGCGTTGCATATCATTTTGCTTCTCTGCATACAACCCAATGTCATTCGCTTGAAACTAACTTTGGAGCTGTTGCTCTAATATCCTGCCTGCCTGTTTGTATGGGAGACTGAAGCGATGCTGAATTATCGCAGCCCCTTTTGCATCCTTACTACGTATCTTTCTGTGTACCTTTGTACTTTGTTCCTAGGATATTTCAGCTTTCCAATTCCTTTTCATCGCTATGCATTCAATGCAAACAGCATTTTCTAAGTAAATGTCCTTAAAAGCTGTACATAGTCATCGCCGAAGCATTCTTGTTCAAGAATTTCCACAAACATATGCAGTTAGCCTTATATTATGCTCCAGTAATGTCCAAAAAAACCATTTTAAAGGTCTTCTTTGTTTATTTTCTTGCCAGTGGCGCTGGTATGATGATGATTTAGTGGGAGCCCATTGATTTCATGAGTGATGATGATTTAGTGGGAGCCCATCGAAAACGGCGTGGTGACGAATAGTTACGAAGTTTGCTTCTGTTAATCAGATTAGATTATGGGGTTTTACGTGCCAAAACCACTTTCTGATTATGAGGCACGCCGTAGTGGAGGACTCCGGAAATTTCGACCACCTGAGGTTCTTTAACGTGCATCTAAATCTAAGTACACGGGTGTTTTCGCATTTCGCCCCCATCGAAATGCGGCCGCCGTGGCCGGGATTCGATCCCGCGACCTCGTGCTCAGCAGCCCAACACTGTGTTCATCAGTTGTGCTACTTATGTTTTTCATTCTATCATTTTTGTATACTGGTTTTTAACCTTCTTGCTCTTTTCTGAAAACTTCTCTATCTTGTACTGCCAGCTACCTTGTAATGAATCCGGTCGTATCAATCAGCTTCTTGTTTCTTTTTCAACAATACTCTAAACCCCTGTTGCTTATATCGACTGCTGACCGCTTTATTCTTCCGTCCACTACAGACGCTTCTGGATGGTATACGTTACCTGTAGGTCTCACTGGGTGAAGCCCTTCGCATTCCACTAGGATGTGCTCAGTGGTCGCCAGATTTTGCTGCACCATACACATGCCTTATCTAGTTCTTAATATTTGCTTTGGTATCTTTTCTTACTTAGGCAGCCAGTTGGAGCCTCAAATAGCAAGGCACTTCCTTTCGTGTTACCGTACAGATTTTTATAATTTTTCATCTCATTGTCAAAAATCTACATGGTCATTTTTATTTTTATGTGCATCGAATTCAGTGCCTCTGTTTCTCTCTCTCCTTATCCGATGTTTATGGTTGTCTATTTACACTTTCAATAACCTTGTACTTGGTTGCCAACTTTCATGAACTTTTAGTTCGTTCTGTGAACATGCTTTTCAGGGAGGGATACTTATGCACTTTAGCCGGAATTAGTATGATCGAGGTTCTTCAGTCTTCAAAATGAATTTTTCTCTTCGCTTCTCTGTCTTCAAACAAAGACCAATCTGTCAAATATTCATGTTAGGCGCAGAGTGGCATTTGGCAACTGTATCGCTTCCACCATTACCCCTTTCGAGATTCCATGCACCATCTCATATTTATTGTGGGCTCCAAGTGCTCTTAGGCTTCTTTTTAGCTGCATTGCACTTGTCTTTTATATTCAGATTACCTTGGCGGGTACTGCAGGAAATCTTTTGCTTCGTTTATGTATACGCACAGGCTTTGATAATGCTTGAATATTGGTACAACTTACTGCTGAATTGACACTGCGTAATTATTCTTGGCTTCATAAAAGACAATAATTCGCGATTTCTCTGTGCTTAATTAAGGCCTAGATTTGTTGCAACGTTCCCATACGTATTCCCAAGTGCATCAATTTCTTGCATTGTCCGCAAGTAGTACTATGTCGTGAACATGCATCAGTCTGGGGACCTTCAGCTGTACCAATTTGCCATTAGGCATGTATCACAAATCAAACCCTCATTCACTGTTTTCCAGTCGCGTTTCTATGCCCTTAAAATAAGACGTAAAAACGAATAGTATGAGAGGGTGGGCGGGTGGGTGGATGAATGGATGGATGGATGGATGGATGGATGGATGGATGGATGGATGGATGGATGGATGGATGGATGGATGGATGGATTAATGGATGCATGGATGGATGGATGGATGGATGGATGAATGGATGGATGGATGGATGGATGGATGGATGGATGGATGGATGGATGGATGGATGGATGGATGGGTGGGTTGGGTGGATGGATGGATGGATGGATGGATGGATGGATGGATGGATGGATGATGCTTAACAATATAAATCGGGCGGTGGCTTGCGCCACCTAGCCGTGATAAGAAATATGTTTCTTACTTTGTGGATGGTAAAATTTGTGGGATCTCCCACGTGCTGTTAGGATAAAGGAAAGACTGCACTGTAGTGCAGACTATCGCAAGGGTATTTATTGCACCTTTCATACATTATAGCCTTCTAGCCGAATTAATATCCTCAGAGCATGTTGATGGGCGCGCGACAAATGTCGCAAGTCCAACTCACCACGACTGGATATCGAACGCATATGTTAGCCCCATGCTCGACACCAGTGCCTGGTACGGTCATGCGAACGGTGGCGTCGAAAAATCGTGTTCGTCTATTCCGGTGTCCTGCTCCAAGGCCTGGCGAGGCGGTCTCGCAGTGGCACGGATTGGCGCATGCGCGGAACGTCCCTGCCACATGCCAAATCCGAGCCAAAAAAGAAGAGTTTACTCCCTGTCGCGCCCGACTAACCCCGCCGTTCGGCTGCGTTATCGCAGCAACACTTCCACCATCTCTCGTAATATACCCAAGTGAAACTCTTGCTTGGGCTAGTTGGTTCATGCTTGAAGTAGTAAAGGCAAGGCGCAGAATACCAGGACTCAAGAAGAACACAAACGACAGGACCCGCACCGGTCCTGTCGTTTGTGTTCTTCTTCTTGAGTCCTGGTGTTCTGCGCCTTTACTACTTCGTAATATACTGAACCACTCCGACCGCCACTGGCACTTATCTACGGGGAGAATCCTGATTACACGAGATGCGAGAGCCATGCGGAGAAAACATCACCAGGAGATGAGCGAGAGTCGAGCATCCCAACATATTTCACTCTTTCCTTGATTTTAGCCACCAGTCATATAACCTGCGTTGGGTATTTCTACCCACTTGAAGTATAATTTTCCTCCGTGGTTCCTAAACCCCAATGCTTTGAAAAAAATCAGCCCCATTGCTTTGAAATGTATATCGAGGCTATTGATAAGAAATTATAAATTCTTCAGCCTTTTCCTTCTCCTCTCCACAAGGACAGCATAATGGGGTTATGCCTTGGTACTTCAATCGGTGCGTCTTAGTTTGCAATACTCCCGTTCTGCCTTCAAAGAACAAATAGCTTTCCCTAGAATTAGTGTGAACATTACCTTTGCCAATATTTTGCATCAAAGTTGAGTGCGTTCACAGTGATGATTTTGTCTGTATCCCTTTATTCCCCGGACGCCTCGCTGTTTCTTTAAACTTCTTTTAAACCGATGATTCTCGATTTACCGCAACTGCTGTCGAAATAGTTTTTAGACAATTTACTGGTTTGCTTCCTCCATTTTGTGTCAAAATTCCTCATGTACAAGTAGCTGTAAACTTTCCTAGCCCACCGCACTCCCCCCTTTTTTCAATTGCGCCTTGCAGCTTCCCTGCCCTCGAATGACGTCCATGCCATGTGACCCTGTACCACCTGACTTTGTGTGTTTCCGTGTGCTCTCAAAGCAAAGCTACCTACTCCACGTTGCTTAATTTCTAACCTTTGTCGAACTCTGATCTCATGCACAGGAATGCATTGCCGAAAGTTAGAACTATCATCCCTTCCTAATCCCGCTCAGAAATTCGTACCTAACGTAGTTCGACAGTGCCATATTTTACATCACAGCTGAATCCAACCTACTTTTATTCTTTACAAATTTTTCATGTTCCGTTACGCACTCAGCCCGATTGTTTATTCATACGCCATCATATTTTTACCGATCCCCTACCTCCAGCGTAACCTCATGTATTGTATACTTGCCGCCCTCATTGTATTTAACAATCAAGACTGCCGATTTTTTTACTACACTTCCAACCTAATCTGTCTCCCTCTTTACCGCAGATGTCCATAATTCTATGCAAATATTCGTTGTTGTCAGCCGTTGTCAGTCATATATAGCATCTACGTATACCAGTCTTGGTAATGATTCTTCAATCTATTCTCCTTGGAGGAAAAAAGAATGGTTGAAGCCAAATCCACTGCTCTAATTTGGTTTCTAATCCTTATAGCTACAACATGAACGACAAAGGCAGTTTTCATAAAAAACGCGCTAGACACGAAGACGAAAGGAACACATGCAACAGGACGCGCGCTGAGCCCTGTCATATGTGTTCCTTTCGTTTGCGTCTTTAGCGCATTTTTATGACAACTGTCAAGAGAACCAACTCGCCCAAAGCCAAGGCATTGTTGCATCAAGAAAGGTGACAGAGGTTCCCCTTCTTTAAGCCTCCACTGGATCTCTATAGGCTCAGATGCCATTTCCTCCTCATTTCATGAGCACCTTCTTACTTTTATTGAGATTTTTTACAATATTGGCTACTCCATCTTTCAGATCTAGTATGCACTTTATGTCCCACGAGTGCTCTTTCATTGCATTATCGCAGGCTTCCTTGATATCCATAAATGCCACCCATAGGGTCCTGTGTTCCTTTTCTGCTTTTTCGTAGAAGAATCTATACACTGCGTCAAGGACAACAGATCGCCCTCTAACCACCTTTGTTTCCAGAAAAGATTTTGCAGGCTCCCCAGCATCACCTCACCAGCAGCCCATGTCTGCATTCTGTCCTTTATAGTCTGCATGACTGCCCTTTATATCACTGAAGTCACTGTCATGGGATGGTAGTTGTCAACGTCGGCTTCGTCACGCTTTCGCTTATACGCGCCCAGCAGTGTTGCCGGACTTCGCCTCGCATCTTCGCGTGTGGCTCGAGCTCTTTGCGAACCTTATTTCTGTATCAACTCTCCTAATCATGTTAATTCTCCTTAGTCTTCACAAATCGAGCTTTTTACCGTCCAATATTGTGTTGCCCACTACCTTTCTTAACATTTCCTGAGATTTTGGGCCCAGTGACTTTATTTCTATAATTGGAACGCCATCATGGCATGTGGACTTGTTACTAAGAACGCTCCTTTCAGCACTTTCACACTCTTATTGTTGGAGTGGAGCCACTTCGTTACTAGTCTATCCTCGTCATATGAAGTACATTAAACCTTTCTTTCTTCTTCAAATTGTTTTGTCATCATTCTGTCAGAATGACTGTCATTTGTCGGGGTGCTTGTCATTGATGGATGCCTGTCGTTGAGAATGCCTGCCATCAGGGTGCCAGGCATTTTTCAGTCAGGATGGATGGATGAATGTTATGAGTGTCCCCTTTGGAACGGGGTGGTGGGTTGCGCCACCAACCTCTTGCTATTATACTGCTTAATGTCCTACCTAGGTTGAAAAATTAAGAAAATAAAGAGAAAGGAGGATAAGATGAACTCATACAATCAATTTTCTGACCCCCTATTGTGAACTTTGCTTTCATACATCTCCTTGTTTTGTCGTTTCCCTACTTTTCTTTCACCAAGCTTCCAATCGCCTCTTTTCTCTATTGGGGACAAGTTTAGGGACATGTATTGGGGACATGTTTACTTTTCCCCTACTCTCGCTGAACCCAACGACTATAAAGAGGCCTGTGATGCCTAAATCGACCGCTTAGGATGCCGAAGCATGTCAGCACGACCTGCTGGCGCGCCGCTGAACCTCATGTGAGGCTAATTGACAGGCACTGCGCATGTGCCTTTTTATATTATTCGTTGGCTTGACGTTGGTACACACGCACTGCGACGAAGTTCCCGGCACACGAGCTTGAACAGCGTGGCACCACGGGACGCTGATATGCTCTTGGCGCATGCTTGCAGAAATTCGTTGCATTTTCTCTCCGCTGCACATATCTGTAAGGGGGCCCTCATACGTCTTCCTTTGCAATAAGCAGGTGGCTTGCTCGCAGCCTTTGCGGGAGAGGAGAGAGGGAAGTTTTATTGTACAATGTAGTCTGGTTTACAGAATTTTTTCTTGTACAATTATAGTAGACGTTTTTTGCATAGTCATACGCAAGCTGATGCGGAGGCGTTGCCTAGCGCGTACTCGGATTCGGTGCCTAACTGTTACGGAAACCTGAGGATGGGCCAGCAAAAAGGGTACTGCAAAGAAAGAACACAAAATTGTGCAGTTGGAAGGCGGAAGGGGATATTGAAGAGTTAATTCATTTGGTCCCGTGTATTCAAAGACGAGTAGGCAGGCCACGTGCGCGTCATTAAGCATCTGGTGAAAGCCGCGTCAATTTCTTTGTAGCTGTTCGAGGCCTGCTGCAGCAACGGGCAGAGGGTCCGACATGTAATAGCTAGTACAATTGGCGAGCAGCATTGTCAATCATTTTGTCGCTGGAAATGCAATTCGGTCGACTAATGTCGTCGTGCGAAGTCTGACTAATGGAATAATGCGGGATCCAGGGATGGACGGCAATTTACGCTTTTTTGGTAACAGTCGCACGGCGGCCAAACTGCAATCTGTTGCACCGGCTAGTGAGGCTCTCGAGAGTGCACCAAATGCATGTTATCCGTGCGACCGGTATGATGCTCCCCCCGATAACACGGAACTTGTAAGCATCGTCAGCAACCTCTCTTAAGAAATCCCCCACCATGTCGCTATCCGACATGCGTGGATTTGACGTGTGCAGAGCTTCAGGGATCGATGCGTGCCGTACATGTGTATCCTGACACTTGGGCCTTCGGAAGTGAAGTGGACTCCGTATTTTTTGTGATCACGACGGTTTCATCCTTTCGGCAAAACAGTTAGTTGGTCTCATGTCAACTATTCTAATGGCTTTCTAACTGCACCAACAAGGTGTCAGTCGACTATAAAAATAGAATATTGGAATGTTGAGTAGCTTTCTCTAAGTTGTTGAAAATAAAATTTAAATAAGATTATTCAGGAATTCTACAGTTTTAAAATTTATTGGAATAAAGTTCAGAAAGGTACGGAATTCAGGAATCATTTTGATTACTCACGGCGCCTTACCGGGCACCCAATGCACCTTTCAGGGGCGCTCTTGCATTTCGCCCCTTAGAAATTCTACCGCCGTGGACGGTACTCAAAACGAGTGACCCCGTGTTTCGCAGCACTATGCCGTAGCCACTGAACCGCCACGCGGAATAGCGATTGTATCTTATCATTCATTGACAGCTCGCCAGTCTGTCTCTGTTAAATTCTCCTGACTTGGTCGGCAAGACGTATGGACATGAAAGAGCCGCTAAGTTACAAAAAAAAAACAGCGGTCTGAAACGTCTTTGCAGATTGGTGGCTAGCAATTCCACCAAAGCTGTTAGGAATGTTGCATGTTTGTTTATGGATGACTAGCCGAGATGATGGACCGGGTGGACAGCTGCAGTGATCAGCCACTCGCATGAAATAGTGCTCTCGTTTGTTTCGTTGCCGCCTCTACTCTATGCTTTCACAACATTTTACGCCAGTGCGCAATTGAGGTGCTCTGGGCTTTTTATTTATCAGCCGTCGGTAATTACGCTGTGTTATCAATGACCAACGTATATGCTTGTGGATATAGGGTTACTGTCATAATTTAGAGAAGGTTCGCATTTTGGGGGAGGAGAAAAGCGAGCAGAGTGCGATAGACAAAAAAGGAAGACGTCAGACCGAAGAGTGACCGAATATATATCATGCGCTGCCACACTGAAATTTCAATACTTGTCTGAGATTTCGCAATGTGCCTGAATGCGGTGCCTTTTTTTGTCAGCGTCACAATTGCCTCACCATGCGGTGCTGTCGCTCTAATGCCTGTTCGACACACCATGCCTCTCACAGCAGCTCAGGTTACTTTCTTCATCGACGAGCCAGGGCCAAGAGAGTGTGCCTTGCTACAGTTTAGTTGCTTTCTAATTGTGCTTGGCGCTTTTCAACACACGCACCCTAAAGTGGAGGCAGTGAATCAGTGTAGTCGCCTGATACCTTTGTTTTATGCGAAGTGTCGCTTGCCTCATTCGAGGCACGTCACTGCAGGCAGGTTGTTCTCTGACCTGGTTTAGTAAAAATGCCATAAATTAGTGACTGGTGGTGGAGTGGAAGCTTTGGCGTCGAAAAAGCAGCGCGTTGCTGTACACATTAGGGCACAATCGCACTCATAGTTTACTCGTTTCCGTGACAGCCAGCTCCTTTGAAATTTTGGGCGCGTGCGTGTCGTGTAACTTTCTGGGCTGGTTCTCTCGTGACAGCTTGAGCTGTCAGGCTTCCCTTTAGAATTTCATGTGCTTAATATCAGCTTTCCTTCCGCAATACTTTCGTGGTGCAGCGAATGTTGCGTAGAAACTGCAGTGAAACTTTGCGACGTGGTACCACCTTTGTCGTCGATGCAGTTTGACCACGCTTTAAAATTTATTTACCGGAGTACAAATGTCATCATCGCTTTAATATAGACGAAATTACACGAACATTTTACGTGGGATTGCTTGAGATTCAGTCTCAGTTCAGTTTACTTACCGCGCTTCGCTCGCTTACGGCCGTTAGCAATTTATTCGGATCCGAGCAAGCGTCCCATGTAAATGCGCATCGGCTGCCACAGTATAAAATCATGCCATTGCCGTCGTACGGCTGTCGTTAAGGAAATCGTCGTCATCTTGCTGCAGTCGGCACACGCACCTGCGCTCGCGTCCCACATACGACTGGTTGATCTACGCACATACCTTCACGTTCGTCCACCTGGTAAAGCTTTGCAGAATCTCAAACAATGCTGGATAGCCAACTACATGCAAGTTGTTTTGTGTAGCATCGATTCCTGCTCGGCGTGGGTTCTGCATACTTTTTTTCCCATTCTGTGACGATTGCAAAGAAAGAAGAACTATGTTTTCGATAACTCTGTCAAATATATGTGCTCGCTCCCATTGGAGCAACTTATTCTAAATCAAGTTCACATCTGCCTGCCTTTAAGGTGTCACATACAAAGTCGGAGATTGGCCCCTGTGTTTCTCTGTTTGTAGCGAATATTACACGTCCTTCAGCAAGTTATAAAGGCGAGGGTGTCGACGTTAACGTGGGCGGCAAGGACATAAAGCGACATGTGTTTTCGGAAACCAGCCACTAATATATTATCAGTGGCTGCTTGAAAAATAAGAGGATTAAGTAGATGCCGCATACCGTTGGTTTGGAGAGACGGCCTCAATGAAAATAATTGGAGCAGCGAACACATTGAAGAGGACAATGCGACGTGGCACGACGCACAAGATGTATAGATCCCAAATGCAGAAGACATCATGGCGTGAATATTCAGCGTAGCAATCAGGCCGCCCAAATAATCCGTATAGAGGACACAGGAACGTCAAGTGGCAGCAAATATGAATTCGGAACAACAGCGAAGGGAAAAGGGATAGTGAACACTAATCGAAACAGCTTGCCCTAGCGGAAGCGGCACTGCTAAATTTTGCAGAGATCTGGTGTAATTGCTCATCTTCTGGTGCCATTCTTCTGTTGTCAAAAATGTAGCCGTATAAACAATAATTTTAGTAAAACAAGTTCTCCAGGTTTTATAAGACGCTCTTCTGAGTGCCAGACGAACATCTATCTATACGCTGGCGAGAATGCCTCATATTTAAGTAACAAAACCACATTTATTTACTGATAAAGTGCACTACAATATAATAACTTTCTGGCAAAACATTCACCGACGATTACGATACTCCCTAATGCGAAATATGAGCGCAGCTCCATATGGTGTATTCATTTCACTATATGCTGAGTCGAAAAATGAGAGACATGAATTGTACGTAAAGTCCATCGGCAGAGAAAGCACTTCACCAGTTGTGCCGAAGTCATTGTTCAGTGAACTGGCTAACCTTATTACGCAATAGGATTGTATTATTACATTGTAGTTATAGTCAAGAACGACACTGTATAAACTGTGTTACACGTTTTACTCCTTGTTGGGCGAACTTGTGCCCAAACAAAGTACTGCACAATTCGCGTCGCGCATACAGTCAGATTACGGACACTATGACGGCACCGAGTAATCATGGCCGGCACTTTCCTCATCACTTTCACTCGCTTGCTTTCTGCCTCACTTTTTAGCCACACGCTCCTCCTCCACTTTCCTGCCTGCGCTCTCTTTGCTATCGCCATCGTTTCATCTTTAGCTGCGCTCGGCGTTCGCTTTCATTCCTCGTGGCGTTCGTTCGCTCGGTTACGGCGACGCCGCCGAGGGACGCCGACGCTCACCGCCGGAACGGGCGCTGAAGAGCTGAGCTCTATGATTTCGAGCGATGCGTGCTCCTCATCATATCGCGAGCCAGCAGGTGATCTTATTTATTAATCCGGCTGTCGTTGACAATAAAGCAGGTGAGCGGTGTGGAATTGCCCCGCTTATCACGTGACCCGGCCTGGCAGAGTACGCGGCCGCGTTGAAGGCGGCTGAGGAATCGCTACGATTGTGGCCATCCAGGCGGGTGCCTAGCGTGTTTTTGACTGCGCACCATGTTTGTTTTGTTGTTGCCAAAAGTTCTGAAACCTTGAGACTACAGTTAGTTCCTGTTAGCGCCAACTATGTCGAGCGGCAAAAAAGAATCGAATAAGTTTGCTTTTTGTGGAAAGGAATGAGCTTTTTAGTTCATTAGGAAAGTAATAAATTTCTTGTTTAAGGAAACAATTAGGAATAGTTGAAACATGCGACGGAAATGTTTATGGGTAAAGTCTATCAATACGAGCACTCGAAGGGATAAATATAAATCTCAGCAGGTATCGATTACGCGTTACGCTCTCCAGAGGTGGCACATAGGAAGTAACGCAACTGAGAGTGGAAAGGAATGAGCTGTTTAGTTCAATAGGAAAGTAATAAATTTCTTGTTAAAGGAAACAGTTAGGAATAGTTGGAACAGGCGACGGAATTGTTTATGGGTAAAGGCTATCAATACGAGCACTCGAAGGGGTAAATATAAATCTCAGCTGGTATCGATTACGCGTTAAGCTCTCCAGAGGTGGCACTTAGGGAGTAACGTAACGGACAGTGCCTTGGCCGTGGTAGTATTGCCAACGCCGCCCGGTGAAGGCGTTGCTTACGTCACTAGGGGCATAGTGGTCGTTCTGTGGGGAGCTGTAGTGAACTGGGTGTCGCTATACATGGCGACACAAGGCTCTTTGTCGAACCAAGAAACAAAAGTGGGGGAGGGTTGGCTTGAGATAATAAGCACGTCCTCACGGAACCGGGTTTACTGGATGGATCTAGACGTTACGCAAAGGTCCGGGTGTGTTGGAGGCGCGTTAGTATATGTCATGTCTATGCTGCACTGACTTCGCGCGTTGCTACATGCACGAACACGGCGTTACAAATATACAGCATAAAATTTGTCACATTTGTTGCTAACTAGGCCGCTTTTCATCCGTCTGTGCACAACAACAGAGCGCAGGATTTTGACCTCTTGCCTTCGCGTGTGTGTTTTTTAGCTGACTGTTTGAGTTTTGGTTGAATTTTGCTAACCTTTACAATAGCTAATGATTTCCTTTTTTTTTACCTTGTTACCGCTTCACCGTGAAGGCGCATACTAAATTAGAATGGGAATCAATCAATCAATCAATAAAATAGGTAAACTAATGAATCAACGGCGGATTAACACTTATCCAGTTCGTATAGTTCAAAAGCTCAGTTGCGTCTTGCAAGAACGAAACCCTGTTTTTCAACTTCCAGGCCCTGCTACAATCCTCATCCGAGTTCCTGCACGAGGCCACTGGTGGTCGCGTTTTCCTCAAACAAGTCGTCATTGAGTTCCCGGAAACGTGGCCGGAGAGGAGCACAGGTCGAAGCGTGCCTAAATTTTCCTTCTCAGCGAGCGATCTCCGGGTTGAAGCTTTTGAAAGCGTTCGCAAGGAACATTTCTTCAGCACAAAGCTACGAGGGAGGTGTGGAAAACGAGGCGATTTCATTCGCGTTTCACCCGACCTATTGGCGGAGCTGAACGCAACCAAAGCAGCCCTCAGCGACGCAAGTACGAAAACTTCCTATCGATTCATCAGCTACAAAAGCAACAAAACAAGAACACCATACACTACTAGTACTATTACTACTAATGCTACTGCTACTAAATATAATCAATCAACTGTTTATTATAGAGCGCCAGAACAACTACGCATCCTTCTGTACTGGTTCACATAACAAATATAATAATAATAATAATAATAATAATAATAATAATAATAATAATAATAATAATAATAATAATAATAATAATAATTTATATCTGCCTCATGAAATAGAGACAGGGAAGGTGCAGAAAAAGCTGTCATAAACAACTGGTCATGGCTGCAACACCTCAATGCAAAGCAGCAGCGACAGGCTATTCGAAGCAATTCCTTGCCCACATGACGGCTTCAGGTTAAAATAAAAATTAACACAATGGCAAGAATATCAGAATATCAGAATAGCAAAAATATCAGAATATATGTAAGCAAAGAGCAAATTACTTCATTAGAAGCATAATTCCGCATAATTAAGTTCATCGTGAAATAACATGCATCGAAGGTTAGAATGTATGACAGGAATAGTGGAAAACAGTATAAATTCAACAAAGCAAAGATCCTAAATGAAGTTTAAGCACATCTAAGGATTCTTCGATGGTACATGTCTATAAATATGATGTTTGCATGGAATGAACGGCTGGTTGGGAACAACTAAACAAGTTGAAGTTAGCAGATTCGAACCCGTTGGGAAGGAAAGGAAGTGTATATAGAGGCGTTCTATGGCGCGGGGGGGGGGGGGGGGGGGGAGGAGCTCGTAAGAAAGGCGTTCTGTTGGCACCACCCAGTTTTCAGGGTCTCTGAAATGGTAACTCTTTATTTTCTTGCATGTTTGTGAGATGCCGAATAGGATTTGTAATATTGTTACGCGCTATTCCCACGCACTGAAACACGCATCCTGCCGAGCATTGAAGAAAGTGCCATAAAGACAGTGAAGACGATGATCAGAGCAACGCTCGTGTTGTTGTTCTACCATCTAGTCTGCAGCCGTCTCTGTCTGCATATATTTTGTAAATACAATTTCCTACCCCTTTTGGCTACTTTCAACCACGTCGAATTTTGGTGGGAGGTGCGGGGTACCCACATGGAACAACAGAGCTCCGCAGTGGCCTACGCTTGCCTTTATCCACGATGGCGGAAGAGGGGTCGGCGCCCACTGAGGCGACTGCAACGACAGCGGTCCTCCTGGCTCAGCTTAAAACCCAGGCACAATCTGCGGTACTGGCAATGTCGACATCGAGGACTGGCTACCCCTTTACAAGCGTGCAAGTAAGAATAATCACTGGGATGAGACGAGCATGTTAGCAAACATAATATTTTACCTGAAAGGAACAGCGAAGGGGTGTGGTTTGAGAATAGCGAAGACAAAATTGGGAGCTGGGATTCATGCAACGAAAAGATGCATTCCCCGTTCGGCAAGTGCGCAGGTAGAAAGGCAGCAGCAAAGAAGCTGGTATCTCGTGTTAAGACAGCAAAAGAGTTATAGCTGACTCATGTATATGACGTGCTTGCCTTTTGCCGCAAAGCCGACGACAGTATGGCGGAGCCTGAGAAAGTGGGTCACGTGTTAAAAGCCATAGCAGATGTCTTCAATCTGGTATGCTGCAAAATTACAACATCGTCGATGCCATCATCCAAGAGTGCAAGCGTTTTGAGGCCGCGAAACGTCGACGCATTGCCCTTCATTTCGCTCGACATTAGAATGCTGCAGCAATGTGGTCGTGCGAAGAAGTACCTGAGCCATCGGCGCCGCTCACCGTAGATCACGGGAAGATCATACGAAGTGAAATTGGGCGCTATAACGCAAAACTATTTCAAACTTTTCTATTCCTCTTCTGCGATCAGCCCTCCGCGATTGGTCAAAAACGTTTTTGGAGCCCCCCCACTTCACCTGTCTGTAACGCGACGTCACGAAAATCGCAATAGCTCCCCATCTGATATGACGTGTAAACACTGATTATGCATGATTTGGCCGAACAATGGAAAAATTATTATTTCTGATTCGACGCCTTTTGACCATCAGCCCTCGGCGATTAATCAAAAGGTTTCGGACGGCACCCACTTCACCTCCCTGTCATGCGACTTCACAAAACCGCAAAAACCCACCCCGTCAATGTGACGTGTACGCGTTAAAGACACACTATTATGCCGGACAAAACTGAATTTTTCTTCTGAATAGCCACAGGCTGCCCCATTCCAAAAGTAATAAAAGATGGCTGCTGCCGATTGCTCAGGCGCTGGCTACTCGCAGTTGCCAGAGAGAATAGGTTTATTTGCGTCTAATAAATCTTTTTGTGTGGATGTGTAACGTTTCCGAGCACTTTCAGAACCTTTACGACTTCGTTCTGCCAACTCTTTTTTACAGAAGATTCGTTTTAGCACCATCCTTAAGCTTACATTGCATGCCTCAGCGATTGTCGACGAGTGACCGTAAGCTCAGATAGGGAAAGCGGACCAATCACAGAGACCGGCACCAACCTTTTCATTCGGTCATCGATATTCAGTGCAGTGGCTCGTCCCCAACGAATCCCTCTCCAGTTGAACGTCCTCCTCACCTCTTTTGAACCAATTAGATAAGACAGGCCTCTCAGTGTAGGCAGTGTTATTTGCTCTTTAGCAAACACAAGTGACCTCCTGTGAACGAGGAGAGCGTTTGGTTGCTCCGTTGAGACAACCCTCCTGAAGACCGCGTGATGCTTGCGTCGGCGGTTAGCAAATTTGACGTCAGGAGATTGGAATAAAAACATATTGGAATAGTTTTACATTATGGGGCCCCTTGACGCCGTGTCTGCTGCTTCTACGTGCGGCCGTACCTGTGACAATACCTCCCATATGATGCCTAGTCCAAGTTGGCGTTCATCAGGAGCTCTCCAATGCTGGCCTGGAGCCTTTATACGCCGCAGCTCCTTACCAGCCGATCAACCATTGTCCGTCACATTCGCACGCCCAAGGTCAAAGGCCGCCGTGCAGTACTCGCAATCCAGCCGAGGGGAGGACTGATGATGACCATCCCATTTGCTTGAACTGCCGTGGTATTGGACGCGTGGCCCTCCATTGGTACAGCCAGTGGTATTGGTATCCAGAGCCCTTTGGGTACAACCGTCGCCCTGACATGCATCGTGGTCAATTTCAGCCCTACCGCGAGCCTCCCCAAACCACCCGGGACGACTTTCCCTCCATGCCGTATCGTCGCTCAACCTCTCCACGTGGTTACCAGTCCCGTTCGCCGTTGTCTCGTCGCCAATCATCTCACTCGCCCCAATTCCGTCGCTCTGCATCGGCGATTGCGCAACTACCTCGGGAAAACTAGACAATGCAGGTCTCAGAGGTGATGGTGCATTGACAACTCGCCTGCCAAATCCACTGACCACACTGCAGACCTGAAAGAACCTGATATACGTTAAACTGGATGATGCACATGTTTTTTTTCTCTAGTGGATACTGGGGCTCAGATAACAGTGTTGAATTTGGAGCTTCGTCGCTCTCTTAAGAAGTTTCTAACTCCACCTGCAGTACCGTTAATTTGTGTCACCGATGGCGGAACGTTTCCCGTGCTAAGGATGTGCTCCGCTCGAATAACTGTTGCTGACCGGTCCACAAGCGTACTGCTTGCCGTGCTCGACAAGTTCTCCCACGAACTCATCCTCAGTATAGATGTCCTGCGTGCCCACTGCTTTAATGAGTGTGGAACCGTCTTTCTTTAGCTACCTACCTACCGTGCTACCATGACGCTCCTACTGCACGCCAAGCGCGCTCGGGCTCAGTGGGTTACGTTCGTGTACCTCCTCAAGCCGTTATGTATGTGAACTTACGGTCTTTTCCTCCCATTCCCGATGGCGATTACATCTTGACACCTATCGTTGACGTCTTATTTGCCAAAAACGTCGCTCTTCCTCTCACTCTTATTAGAGTTACGGACAATCGAACATCTCCACCCATATTGGACTTTCGTTAGTGCATGCAACTTATCCCAAGCGGCATGACTCTAGCCTACTCTCTTCTATCGATAATATCCATTTCTGCATTCGTCATCCACGCGTCTTTCCGTCGCTCAGCGACCGCCGCGATGTCGTGGGCTTAGCTCGACTGGATTACAAGTTGGTCGCGCCGTCGCTGAGTCGCAGCGATCGGCTTGATGTGGGCGTGGTAATGTGTGACGAAAAGAAGCGCCTTCAAAATAGGGGATTTCCTGTTCTTCCGCGCGTTGGTAGCTCTGTGGAGCAACGTCACGCGCCAGCTTTAGCTTTGTTTTAATAGGGAGTGCCCGCCAGCGTTTGGGGCTTAGGAGCTTCATCAACATTTTCCTACCGTTTAAAAGGAGAAGCCGCACGCTATCCAAGTCGGGAGAACGAAGCCGCTTCTACATGAGGGACGTACCCACTTGATCGCCACCATCGTCAACCTGTTCATCGCTACAAATTCAGCCAGCTTCTTGTACATGCACATTCAATAGTAGCTAAATTGTTCTTCGACAAAAGCAAGTACTCATCCAGGAAAAAAAGTTGTGGCTACCATAGTAACAACGAAACTAGAGTGTACTAAACGGAACCACTCCACCGATGCCGCTCAAGCCGCACGCTCATACAAGCGATTTATGCAGCGCCTCACTCACCCTATCTGCAAGCCGTCGTGAAGTCTAAACGCTTTTAAACGTTAAAAAAATGATGTACCTATTCTATTAACAAACAATAATAGGAAAACTCGAATATTTGACTAGTTTCCATGTTGTTCTTATTTAACGATGTAGGCATAGCTACTTCGTGCGCAGGAGGCAGTCTTGCGCATCGCTGCGACAGAAATCGCGCTGCCGCAAACGCATGTGAAAGCCGTCAGCAAACATCGCTCTGCGACGTGCTCGGCAGAACGATGTTTTTCGCCCCCATCACGCCATGTGAAACAGCCTAAAAACGTACGGAGCATTCTCGGCTTGTGCTCCTATTTTTGACGTCTTGTCAAGGACTTCGCCGACGCTGCCCGTCCTTTTACGCAACTCTTGAAGAAGGAAACGCAATTTTCTTAGGGTCCTCAACAGGCCACAGCGTTTCACACGCTACCGACTTTACTTACGTCACCAGCCATCTTGGCCTATTTTGACCCGTCAGCCCCCACTGAACTCGCATCGACGCCAGTGGACATGACATCGGCGCTGTTCTCGCCCAGCAGCAAAATTAAGGCCGAGACTGCCTCATCGCCTATGCCAGTCGCCTTCGTTCCTCTTCAGAGTCAAATTTTCGATTACTGAGCGCAAGTGCCCCGCACTCGTTTGGGCTGTGGGAGAGTTTCGATCATACTTGTTCGGCCGCACCTTTTCAGTCTTCACAGACCACCATGCGCTTTGCTGCTTGTCTTCCCTCTAAGATGTGACTGGACGTCTTGGTCGCTGGGCACTGAAACTGCAAGAATTCAGCTTTTATGTCACAAGTCTGGCAGACTGTGGATCCTCCTAGTCTTGCCAGCGCACAATTCGGACCTCTGTGTATTAGCGATACGGATTTCACCGACATACGCAGCGAACAGCTCCATGTCAATTTGCAGTCAGTTTTCCGCCGTCTATGCTTTCATCACTCTACCCCTTCCCTACAGTTATTCGTGTTTCGTGAGGGAATCTTATACACACGCAACTCCAGCTACGATGGCCCAGATCTTCTCTTGGTTGTTCCGAAAACACTCCTTTCCCCTGTTGTCGAACAGCTTCATGACGGCCCCACCGCTGGACATCTCGGATTAACACGTACGATCGCGTTCGGCGTCTCTTCTCGCCAGGCCTCCACCGCTCTGTGCGTCGATACGTTGTTGCTTGTGAGTGCTGCCAGCCGATCCAGTTTAGCCCATGGACAATCCCGGTTTCCCGTTCTACCGCGTCGGCCTTGATCTCATCCGGCCATTCCCAACATCTTGACTGGGAACATGTGAATGTCCGTAGCTACTGACTACGCGACATGAGGGGCTATGACGCGGGCAAGGCCGACAAGCTATGCCACTAACGTTGCAGGATTTCGCATTTGCAGGCATTCGCACCACGGCGCACCTCGACAGCTACTGACCAACCGTGGTCCCTGATTTCTCTCCAAAGTCGTCGACGACATTATTCGTTCATGTTTCTATACGTCACAGGGAAACAACTGCTTACCATCCCCAAACCAATGGGCTTACCGAGCGCCTGAATCGCACGCTGACCCCAACGCTCTTCATATACGTTTTTTCAGGCCACCGTGACTGGGACAGCACCTTGCCTTGCGTGACATTTGCCTACAACTCGTCACGCCATGACACCACTGGCTTTTCTCCCTTTATCTCTTGTTTGCCCGCCATTAAACATTGCCCTTCGAGATTCATTTACCATCACCTGTGCACCCTGTTAGACTACATCCACGTTGCAGCTTCTCGGGTTGGAACGGCTGGTCTGATTGCTAGGAATCGCGTCTATGCCTCCCAGCTTTCCCTGAAGACCCGCTACGGTTGCCATCACAAAGTCGTTAATTACCCTACCGGCTCTTTGGTCCTCCTCTGGACGTCTCTTCGTCACGTTGGCTTGTCGTCAAAGGTTCTTTCCCGCTACTCCGTGCATTACAAGGTCCTACGCCAGATCGCTGACGTCCCGTACGACATCGCTCGTTTGAACAGTCGATCATCTGGCGCGTCCACCACAGATATCGTGAATATCTCCTGACTTAATTTTTATGTTGCCGGACACAATCGTACTGCTCCTTAAGCGCCTAGACGGGGATCTTGCCGGTGGGGGTTTGATGTTATGCGCTATTCCAGCGCACTGAAGCACGCATCCTTCCGAGCCTGGCAGAATGCGCCAGACAGGCGTTGTAGACGATCAGGGTAGCGCTCGTGTTCTTCTGCCATCTAAAGTGCAGCCGTATGTCTCCGTATATAATTTGTACATAAAATTCGCTTTTTTGGTTACTCTCCTGCGGGTAGAAATATTTTTGTCTGAATTTTCATATGAGCCCTGAGCCGATACTGATACATATTGAGTCTTCTTTGATACATCGCTGCTGAGCACGAGGTCGCGGGATCGAATCCCGGCCACGACGGCCACATTTCGATGGGGGCGAAATGCGAAAACACCCATGTACTTAGATTTAGGTGCACGTTAAAGAACCCCATGTGGTCAAAATTTCCGGAGTCCCCAACTACGGCATGCCTCATAATCAGAAAGTGGTTTTGGCACGTAAAACCCCAAAATTTTTTTTCTTTGATACATCATTGAGCCTTCTTCGAGTCCCTGGGCGTCACCTATGGTGTTGGTTAAGAAGGACGGCACGTGGCGCTTCTGGGTAGACAACCGTCATCTGAACAACATAACTAAGATGGGCGTCTACCCGCTCCCATGTACAGACGACGCCATTGACTGCCTGCCCAATTCCAACTTTTTCTTGTCTATTGATCTTCGTTCGTGATACTGGCAGATAGGTGTTGACGATATGGACCGAGAAAAAACCGCGTTCATCACAGCAGCTGGCCTATACCAATTTAAGGTAATGCCGCTTGGATCATGCAACGCCCCTGCCACCTTCAAGCGTATGATGGACTCCTTGCTCCAAGGTTTGAAATGGTCCTCATGCCTCTGCTACCTCGACGACGTTATTGTCTTCTCGCCAACGTTCGACACTCACCTTGACACTCACCTTGAACGTCTCACAACTATACTTGATGTATTTCGAAAGGCGAAGCTGCAACTTACCTCGTCCAAATGTCGTTTTGGCCACAGGCAATGTACTCTTCTGGGCCATCGCGCTGACGCTTCCGGAGTACAGCCTGATCCAGAGAAAACTCGCGCTGTCAGAGAGTTTTCGGTTCCGAAGACAGCCGCAGACGTTCGAAGTTTTATAGGGCTATGCTCGTACTTTTGTCGTTTTATTCAAGATCTTGCGGCAATTGCTAGACCCCTCACTAATCTTTCGAAGAAAGGCGTACAGTTCTCGTGAGGTAATGCAGAAGCCGCCGCCTTCTCTCGTCTCGTTACTCTTTTCTCCTCACCACCCATTTTCGCCCACTTCGACCATGATGCCCCTGCAGAATTGCGTACAGATGCAAGTGGTCATGGCGTAGGTGCTGTCTTAGCCCAGCGTCAAGTGGCCAGGATCGCGTTATTGCTGACACCATCGGAGCGCAGCTATTCCATTACGGAACGAGAATGCCTTGCTGTAGTCTAGGCGGTTGCGAAGTTCTGTCCTTACCTTTACGGTCGCCCTTTTTCCGTAGTCACTGACCATCATGCTCTCTGCTGGCTCTCTTCGCTAAACATCCTACAGGCCGGCTTGGTCGACGGGCTTTGAGGCTACAAGAATTTTCATATTCCGTGGTGTACAAGTCTGGCCGCCTGCACCAAGACGCTGACAGCTTGTCACGTTACCCTGTTGACGACTCTGACTCCTCTAATATTGCCAGTGCTTCTTGCGTATTCTCTGTATCACAGCTGCTTCATTTCGCCGACGAGCAACACCGTGACGCCTACATCAGAGCATTCATCGACCGTTTTGAGCAATCTCCGGCCGATGCTACTCTACGCGTCTTCGTCCTCCGTGACGGTACTCTGTACCGTCGTAACCTTCATCCGGACGGCTCTCAGTTCCTACTTGCAATACCTAAACACCTCAGCTCCACCGTTATGGAAGAGCTCCACGACGCAGCAACGGCAGGACATCTCGGCGTATCTCGAACCTTTGACCGTGTACGTCGCCGTTTTTTCTGGCCGGGTCTTGCCCGTTGAATAGACGTTACGACGCCGCTTATGAAGTTTGCCAACGACGCAAGAAGCCTTCCGAGTTCCCCGCTGGTTACCTGCAGTAGTTCGACATTCCTGCAGAGCCCTTTCATTGTGTCGGCTTAGACGTTCTCGGCCCATTTCCGGAATCTACATCGAGGAACAATTGGGTTGCAGTCGCGGTGGACTACGCGAGCCGCTACGCCGTAACCCGTACTCTTCCGACCAGTTGCGCAACTGATGTTGCGGGCTTCCTCCTACATGATATTATTTTGATGCATGGTGCTACGCGCCAATTGCTAACACACCGTGGCCGTACATTTTTGGCCAAAGTCATCGACGACATCATGCGTGCCTGCTCAATACGGCATAAATTTACCACCTCTAACCATCCCCAAAGGAACGGCCTCACTGAGCGCTTGAACCGCGCCCTTAAGACATGCTATCTAAATACGTTTCCGACGACCACCGTGACTGGGACCTGGCTCTACCTTACATTACATTTGCATACAACTCTTCCCGTCTCGAAACTGCTGGCTTTTTTTTCTCCGTTTTACCTCTTGTATGGCCGCGAACCAACGCTACCACTGGACACTGTGCTTCCGTCCGCGACAGCTCAAATAGCGATTATGCCCGTGATGCAATCGCACATGCTGACCACGCTTGCCAACTTGCGCGCGCTCGTCTAGTAGTGTCTGAAGACAAGCAGAGGCACCGCTACGACCTCCGTCACCATGATTTCCGTTTTGTGTCCGGCAGTCTCGTGTTGCTTTGGTCACTTTCGCGTAAAGTTGGCCTATGTGAAAAACTAATTTCTTGTTACACAGGTCCATATCGCGTGCTCCGCATCGTGACCGATGTCACCTATGACATCGTTCTAGCCACGCCCACTACGTCCTCCGCTGTGACAAACAGTGACATTGGCCACGTCGCCCGACTCAAGCCTTACAACTCTCCACGCGCCTTGGATATTTAACAGCACCGTGACGGTGCCTTTGCCGCCGGGGGGTAGTATTACGATACCATCGAGCGATGCTCAAGAAACGAGCCGCCGCGAGAACGACGATGAAGTTGGTCGGTGCGCTTGGCGCGAGCGAGTGTCGGCCTGGCTGCCTGGCTCCAGTGTAAATAGCCTATAAATAGCCTCTTCTGTCTGTGTCTTTCCACACGCAACAATATCAAGAATTTAGACTACACCAATTTCAAGGAAAGAGCGTTTGGTTGTTTTCCATGGTTTGCATTAAAGACATTACGAAGGAACTTTTTTGGGGAAATATGGTGTTGTAGTACTCGAGATGAAACATAGAGTAGGCAAATATGGTCGCCTAAACAATGTGATATTGGAAAGTAGAAAGGAACAGGGAAACACAAGACCAGGAGCCAGAGGTAAAAGGGTGCTAGCCATACACCATGATTATCAACATTAACCAATGGAGGCAGAAAAATTACATTTTTTTTTTAGTGGACCCTAGGGAAAGTAACTAATGCAGAAATGATGTGCGGCAAACACGGAACGTTGCTTCTTTAATTTATGGGTGGTAAAATTGCATGTCATCAAGAAGCTTCGTACAATATATATTATTATGGAGCGCCGTATACTGGAACAGAAAGTGTAATTTTACACATTTTGATTATTTAATTGTGAGTTTAGGTATATTTTAGAGGGCTGGCTAACGGTTACCGGAAGGGTGTTCGAAAATATTTATTCTGGAAGCATACACTTAGGTGAGAATTAAATTTGTATGTCCCACCCCACACTGCAGAAGCATACTCCAGTAGTGGAAAACACACAGTAGAATAAAATTTCAGAAAGCCAAGAGGGGAGTGGAGGTGATCAGATACACGACAAAGAATACCAAGAGCGCGAAGGGCACGCTGTTCCGAATATTTCACGTGTGACGAGAAGCTTAGCGTTTTGTCGAATTACACACCAAGGCATTTCATCTCATCAACCCTGAGGAGTGGAGCACGACAAAAGGTTTAGGAAAATCTCACATTGGGATTTTCGCGTATAACACTATATTTTTGGAAGCACTTACTAGGAGCTTACTGTCTCTGTACCAGTTTGAAAGCAAAAAAAGGAAAGCATTTCTCCAGGTCAATTCAGTCAACACTTTTGATAGCGTTAACCAGCTTTAAGTGGTCAGCACATATAAGGAATGAAGAGTGCTCAATTGCTCACGTAGTCATTTACGAACAGTAGGAATATATGAGGGCCATGAAAAGATCATGGAGGAACCTTGCTTGTGATCTCTTAGCTAAGAGGTCTCTCGATTAATGCCAATGAAGCACTACCTATTGCTTAGGTAATCTGATACTAGGGCAGTTATGGAATAAGATATGTCCATTTGCATGAGGTTTGTAATGAACAGCTCATCAGAATCTACATCAAATGCTCTACATAGGTCAAAATAAACGGCGTCCAACTTGCTCCTACTATGTATCACAATGGAAGCATCGGTGATAATGCTTGCAAGTTTGTAGTTGTGAAACGTCCTGGCACAAAGCGATGCTGTTGATGTAGAAAATGCGCTTAGCATGAATATAAAGCGTGGAATGAAATCGAATATCGAGCATTTTTCACACAGCGCGGAGGATAGCTATAGGATGGTGGTTACTAAGGCACTTACAGCACCCGATTTGCGTACGCGCACTACCCATGCCACCTTCGGACATTCTAGAAACGTACGACGATTTAGGCAACTGTTATATATGCTTGTGAGAAAAGAGACAAGTATGATTCCATGCATCTGATAGAGTGCGCTGGGGATACCGTTAGCGCCAGAAGAATGGCATGGATTGAGGTGCTTCATATATTTTAAAAGAATGTCTTTATGGACTCATAGCGTACCCACAGTGCCGCGTTGTTAAGGAAGGTTACGTTTGGTTGAAGTGTCTTGAAAACTTAATGCATAATATAAATGTTGTGCACGGGCATCAGCGGTGTTGGAGACAAAACCGACATTTCCTTCAAGGCACACATCTTCATCGTTCTTTTTACAACAGCCAAGAGCGCACGCACCTCGACTAATATTGTGAATTACGTTTCGTGATGGCTTCGATACGTTCACTGAGGTCACACTGACCAAAGTTATATGAAATTATTTAATGGTATTCAATCTATCAAAATTGTTTACTTACCGTGCCCAGAAACAACCCTATTGGCTTAGGGGGGATACATTCATATTAAAAACAATAACAACGGAAATCTGCCTGCGAATATATGTTGAAAAAAAAAAGCAAACAGATTGAATAAAACGGACCATTGTGCAGAGTACTTACCAGGCGCCAGCAAATACTATAGAAGAAGAGGAGAAAGGTAGTTGAACAACGTGTGAACTATGACACAACGTAAAGCACAATGTAATAATAATCGATCAATCCATAAATAAATAAATAATCAATCATTCATTCATTCATATAGCGTACCCAGTAACAAACCTTAGTACCGAATGCTAACACGCGAATGAAACACAAAAATAAAATGGACTGCATGGGAATAAATGTACAGAATACAATGAGTACAATTTTAAAAGAAAAACAGTGTACACACAAAAAGTTCAAGGCAAATATTATTAAAAAAGGAGGAGCAGGTCAGTTAAGCTGCGAAACTGCGAGATGTGCGAGATGTGCGTGGTGTTGGGCATCTAAGCATGAAGTCGCAGAATCGGATCCCGGCCACAGTGGCCGCATTTCTATGTGGGCGAAATGCGAAAACAACCGTATAACTTAGGTTTACTTGCACGTTAAAGAACCCCAAGTGGTCCAACTTTCCGGACTCCACCACTACGGCGTTCTTCCAAATCAGACGGTAGTTTTGGCACGTAAAACCACGAAATTTTATTTGTTTTTAACCTAGGCTTACGTATAGCAACGTATTATGGGGATGGTTGAGTGTTGGTCATGAAAGGCAAGAAGATGCAAAGGTGTATATTCGCCGTTGAGCTTGCGCGGTAATGGAAACATAATATAACCCACGACTTTCTTATTGGTGAAGGTACCGTGAAGGAAACTGTGAGGAAACAGAAGGTCAGCGCGGTTACGTCGTCGTCGTTGTAAGAGCAACGGCAATACCCCAACAGTGATAGAACAAGGTCCAGTGCCTGTGTTAGCAATGTGGGAATGGCATATGCTTAGATATGTTTTCTAGACCCAATCTATAATGTGACTGTCCGAACTTCAACTGATAATCCAGACGGTTGACGCGTATTCAGGCTGGCGAAAACAGGCAGTTGTGTACAACTTGAAGAACAGTGTAGATGAATTTAATTACATCTGTAGTCTGCAAGTAGACCCAAGCAAGGGCATATGACATTGTAACGCCGTTTAGAGGTATCAGAAAAGTCTAAAGTATTGCTATCCGGTTTACCTCGTTTTCAGCAGTAAATTAGAGCACAATGAAAAACCATATGTGTAAGCGCTGCAATAACACGTTGAAAAAGAGGGGCACGTTAATTGCTGAATTCGGAGGCATGTGAATGATGCTTGTGACTTCGACCACGTAAATCACAATGTCACATGTTTTATGTTTGTGTTTACGTCATCTACGTTCAACTGAATCATTAAATCGCAAATATTAGCTGTGGTCAAGCCCATACATCAGTGGGCCTTATTGCATGCTCTCATTAGAAAAGGCCCCTCGCAAGGGCGCATCTTTTCAACAGTGTTGACTCAAACTCTCTTGCATTTCAGCCTACGCCTTCGTCAATGAATGGGCCCGTTACCGGTATGGTGTGTTTTATGAGTATGGGCGCTTAGGACACAAGACGTACCCATTGTCCTACTGCCCCTGTTGCAATAAGGTGGGATCCCGGCATTTGATTCTTCGTTGTAGCGCACTGCATTGCTTCCATATTAGGTCACATATTATGTATACAAAGTAGATGACCTAGCCAAATATTTGTTACCTCTGTATAAAAGCGTGTACTGGCGCCATATCAATTCACTGACTTCCAATAAAATTCCCTCTGACAATTGATTTAAATTTATTCTGCATCGCAAGGCAAACCTTCCAGGTCAATCTCATGCATACTGATCCATGGCCTCCAATGCTGGACTTTTCTTCGTGAAGCCTACAGAAAGTTGCGCAACTAACTGACTCATTGCAAGTGCCACTAAACTGTCGCGCATGGCTTTATCAAGCTTGAAACGGCACCGTATATTATGCAGTTTAAACAGCGCTCAAAAACACAGAGCAAGGGACAATCGCTGACTGCCAAGACCTTTATTGAAGGCCGCAGAAATATATGCTATTCGCAGCGGGGTGGAAGACAGAAAGGGAGAAAGCGAAGGCGAATCATCACAAATAAACTCTTGCTGGGCATGAGCCACAAGCATAAAGCTACACAAACTTTAAATACAAAATGCTACACAATCCAAACAGATTAACCTTTAAGGAATTTGAGTTCCTTATCGCGAAGAGACAAAGAAGGGGACGCTTACGCAAGTGTCTCCTAAATGACATATTAAAAAGGCCCCAAAGATTTCCGTGACACTCTGATTGCTGTACTTTCTGAGCACACGTGCGTCTTCCGGGGAACAGCGACACTAGATTACTACCTAGATTACTAGATAGCAAGATTTCTAGGTAGCTAGATTACTACCAGTCTTGATCTTGACACTGCAAGCTGTGATAGCATTTCGATGCTCGACCATAGTTCTCTGTGAAGCATGCGCAAAGTGGCACGCCTTTACTCCAGCTCGGAAGTCGTTTGCAGAAAGTGGAAGCTGCAGGATGCCTTATGGAATGGGAAGACCAAATGCCGCTGGAGAACTCTCCATCAACGCCACGTCCTTTATTCAGCGGCCGCGGATTTTGTGCTATGAAGTGCATGAGCACATGTAATATCGCTGTAACGTATCACACGCCAAGTTAAAATTAAACTCTCTGATACTGTCATTATTCAGACAGTTAAACCTGGAACTATATTAGTTTGCGTGAGACTATTGCGCATCTGTATACGCATCGTATGTTCAGAAGTGCTGCAAACGACTTGTGAGATGAAGTAGAGTTTTCTTGTCGCACGTGCGTCTAGCTGGAAAGCGGTCTCCTGATATTCCATTGCTTCAGTGAGAAATCCGTGGCACCGTGATTGGAGGAAATGGCACGCTATCCCAAATCTCGTCAGGTCTAATGTCACGTGGACCCAAGGGCTTTTTTTCTGCTAAGCGCCATTATCGATCATTGGTGGCGCTAACGTGTCTGTGATTTTTATTGTGCTACCACTTTATGCCTTGTTTCGCTTCCAGGAAGTGGTAAGTTGGAACTCGTGCTCGGATAGGATTCAGCATCAGATTCTAAATGAAGACATGTGCGCATTTCACGACCACTGTTATGCGACTGAAGATTGCGTCGTTGTGGCAACTCAACCAGAAGATGACCCCGTTAAATCGTCGATCCTGTACCTGCCACGTCTCGAGAATGTAAGTTTTCTGTAGTTACTTCTATCAGCTATATAGTCTTGGCAACAGCCCTAATGATCGACGGAACGTTTGATACAGCATGCTGTTTGGCTCCCGGAAGATAAACATAAGACGGCTTCTATCATTTTTGCGTTTATTCATTTTGCTTGTTGAGAACTTCGCATACAGCCAGAATGCTCGAAATGTGTAAAAACAACTTATAACATGTGTTTAAGACAATAATTGCTACCGCACAAAATGCCTAATACGTTTAGTGTTTGCGCATCGTGTCGCCTGTACTTGCGAAAGGGAGGTCCCGCTGCTCCTTTGTCTGCGCGGCGCAATCTAGGAGCCCATAATACCAGCCGCTGCCAATATGCTCTCTCGTAAGCGCACTGCGTCACTGATGATAAGAACTCACCGACGATTAGGAAACACCCTAATGTGAAATTGGAGCGTTGCTCTATACGTGTTTTTATTTCCCAACTTAACGGCTGGTGCGGATAATGTCTCGTGCGGCACTGCAAACTGAACGAAGTGTGGAGCGACTGCTTCGCTAATAGGGAGATCACGTGAAGCAGCACGTGGATAACGCGTAGGCGCAATCCATAGCGGTCGCCGCAGAGAGATTCCAGGTGGCGTGCGCTACTCTGGCGTCATTTCGTAGGAATAGTCACCGCAGTGCGCGACCTGCACGGCACCTTTGACGGTTTCACCATACCCACTTCCTCCCCTTACTGACGTATGATTCTACTGCCCCATCCTCCTTCGCTTTCGTCCTCGTGCTCTCTTGGCTCTCTCCGCTTTTTTCATCCACCATAGCGCTCCGCGTTCGTATTTCATCTGCTGCGTTCATTCGCTCGGTTACATCGGTAACGTCGACACTAGACACAGGCACGGGCGCCGAAGAACAGCGCTCCAAAAAAAAAAAAAATGGTGGAAACTCTCTGAACGGAACTGTGCATGATATCCGGAGCATTATATGGCGTTCGGTGCAGTGCGGAATGTGTTCTTTAGTGCTAAGATGCGTGTGAGAGTTATGCTGATGTAGTATACGGTATTTATATATGCGTAGCGAGTACGAGCAGTTATCCATATATAGACGTTGCAAAAAGTAATACTACGATACCATCAACAGATGCTCGAGAGATGGGCCGCAGCGAAAAAGACGATGAGGTGTATGCACTCTTGGCCCAAGCTTGGCCCAAGATTGAAACCCTACATACCTTTAGGGTACTGGAGCAAATACATCAATTTATTTCTTTCATTATACACCTACTGATGTGTGTGAATAGAGCGTGCAAAGAGTACTTTTGTTTTCTTTCAGTTCCCTGCTCCCGCTGATCTCATATGTATATTCCTGTCTCTTTTTTTGGTTCCCATTTCGATTGTTTTTTGTTGGCTGTTCTCAATGGGATAATTGATAGTGTTTAAGTGATATACAAATGCCTGATGTATGTTTTCTTGCTCTGTATAAAGAATGCTGGCTTATGTTACTTTTCAGCGCAGGATACGTAGTTTGTTTCATTTTTGCCTCCTCATTGCTGCTTGTGCTTCTCTTCTGTGTCCGTGCCTGTTCACAATGTTTCTGCATATCTTGTGTTATCCCTGACATTACATTGTGTTAAACGCTGTATGTCGGCTGTGCCCCTCAAGCCCAATGCTCCTTTGGCAGGCCTATTATGTATTAGTGCTGGCGGAATTCCTCTGTCAAAAAGTATTATTATTATTATTATTATTATTATTATTATTATTATTATTATTATTATTATTATTATTATTATTGTAGCCATGGCTCCCGGTGAAGAGCCGCATCAGCAACGGTTGTGGGTCGTGACACTGCTCCAATCGTCACGGTTACCCACCGTCGCAACGCTGTTGTGGCCTGAAGGGGCACTACCTTTAGGATGGATCAAGATCTATGAATGTGTCAGTGCTATTAACAGGTTGGACCCAACAATTAGGTTCGCCATCTTTTATTTCAGCGGCACCCTACGCGTGTGGCTCCGAACGTATGAATACGATATCACCAGCGGGAACATTTGGAATTAAAAGCTACACGAACTGTTCAGCGACACCTTTGAGTGCAAGGCTGCCGCGAAAGAGGCTCTTGTGACTCGCGTTCAGACATCTACAGAGGCGTACATTCCACACAACCAAGACCACTTGGCTTTTTAACGCAAAGCTGACGACGCGATGTCTGAAGCAGATGAAGTGCGTAATACTAAAAGGAATCGTGGATGACGCTTTCCATTTGCGTGTATTTGGCAACGTTTCCACTATATGATGCCATCACAAAGGAATGCAGTCACCCTGAAAAGCTAACAGCCGCCGTATAACGCAGCACATCACACAGGTGCAGCTGCGGAGACATGTGAGTGCCGATCGCATCAGCTCATTACCTGTGACGATGTAAGCCGCAATTGTTCGCTGCGACCTCGAGGCCGCCTGTTCGCTAACCTTCTCCCGATCGGCCAGCAACCACGCTGCCAATGATTCAGGCCGTTGTCGGTAATTCGAGAACATGGGTCTCAACTGCGTGTGTTCGTCAACTCAATCCAGCGTTTCTCAGTTCTATAGTGGCCCTCTTCGTCTCGGCCAGTCCTTTCCTGCCAGATATCGCAGCCCGTCCGAATGATGTACCCCTGATGAAAAGCATATATGCTTCCACTGCAGTCGCATTGGCCATGCCGCTCATCACTGCCACAGTCGATGGCCTCCACCGACTCGGATTATGTCGGCACTGATTCCCACACCTTTGAACGATGTTTATGTCTGTGCTTTATGAATATGTTTACGTCATGCATATACAAATAAATGATTTAGCTGAAAAATGCATCTGTGGCCATGCGCAAACCCCAGTAGCGCTCATTACATACTCTCATTAGAAAAGGCCCCTCGCAAAGCCGCATCTTTTCAACAATGCTGACTCAAACATTTTTGCATTTCAACCTACGTCTTCACGAATGAATAGGCCGATGTCCGCTACGGTGTGTTTTATGAGTAAGGGCGCTTGGGACACAAGACGTACCCATTGTCCTACTGCCTGTGTTGCAATAAGGTGGCATCCCACCATTTGACTCGGTTGGCATGCCATCCTATGCCATCCGACGTGAACCCATTGCCGGTGATGCCCCAGCTTTGACCCTTCGCTAGGGTTGCTCACTATCACCTCGTCGCCTTCAGTCTCGTTTGCCCGCACGCGTGGCTAACTTCGCTGCCTATCGCCAGCCCCCCACCCAGCCGGAAAACTAAGCACGGCAGCTTCTGAAGTTGAACCTGTGTTGCCGACCCTGTCCTCGAATCATCGGCTCACATTACCTACGAATCAAAGCCTTCTTGACGCTGGCGTTGACGGCTATCCTGTGAATGCATTTATCGATACAGGAGCCCATATTTCTATGATAAGTGCTACCTTCCGACGACGACTTAGAAAGCTCCTCACCTCAGCGTCGGCAAGAGTTGTCCCCGTTGCCGATGGCCATACTGCCCTTATCGCTTGTATGCACATGTTAGGTATCAACATCACGGGCACCTACACTCCTGCCCTCTTCACCGTGATTGCCCATTGCCCCACGACCTATTTCTGGGACTCGATTTTCTCTACGCGCATTCCACTCTTATTGACTGCTCTACCATGCAGTACCCTTCACCTTCAGTCGCCTAGTTTCGCAGAACCTTGTAACCCACCCAGTGCCTCTTGCGCCCCACCGGCTTAGCCGCCTGTCACAGAAGTCGTTAGCTTGCATTCAATTCTCGTCTTACCCACCTGCTCCTGATGGGGAGTACCTCGCCCCTCTTTGTCCCGACATTCTACTGCAGTATGACATTACCGTGCATCACAGTATTCTGGCTATTACTGGCAACCGCGGGGTCGCGTTCGTATTTTTAACTTTGAATTGGCAAACCAAATTCTACCGCAATGTATTTGCCTTACAAACATTAATTATCTCGTCGGCCATCAAGTGGCGACTTTATCAACTGATGTTTCATCGGATATTAGGCCCTTCACGCCACCCTCGGCCATCTACCCCACCATACGAAAAAAGGTTGTGGCGGCCCGTTCTTTACGCAGGCTGAAAGCCTTGCGAAGTTTAATTGCCCTAATGAGGCATTTTCGAATTGACGATCGCCCTTTAATTATTGTGCTCAAGGTCAAGCATAGCATTCATAGTGGCGATGCTAGGCCTATTGAGCGATGGCCATCTCGAGTTTCTGCGTCGGAACGCCGCGTAATTCAACGTGAAGTTAACAAAATGCTTGACAGAAGTATAATTGGTCCTTCTTCCAGTTCCTGGGCGTCACCTGTGGTGTAGGTTAAGAAAAAGGACGGCACGTGCTGCTTCTTTGTAGACTAGCGTCGTCTGTGTAAAATTACTAAGATATCTACCCGCTCATACGTGCAGACAGCGCCCTTGATTTCCGCCACGTTTACAGCTATTTCTCTTCTATTTATCTTCGATGTGGATACTGGCATATTGCTGTTGACGATATGCACAGAGAAAAAATAACGCGTTCATAACGCCCGATTGCCTATAACAATTTAAGGCGATGCCCTTTGGTTGATGCAATATTCCGGCCACCTTTGAGCGTATAGGGGTCACCTTGCTCTGAGTTTTTAAATGCTCCATATGTCTCTGCTACTTGACAACGTCATCATCTCGCCAGCGTTCGACATTCATATTCAGCGTCTAACAACCATAGTTCTTTTTTTTTTTCGAAAGGCGAAGCTCAACTTACCCCGTGAAAATGTTGTTTTGGACTCCATCAATTTACTGGCCTGGGGAATCTCGTCGGCGCTTACGGTGTACGTCCTTATTACGACAGAACTCGCGGTGTCCGACATTTTCCGGTTCCGAAGACAACCACAGACTTTCAAAGTTTTGAAGGGCTAGGATTGCACTTTCGTCGTTTTTTCTGGTAATTGCTAGACCCCTCAATTGTGAACAAAGGCGTACAATTCTCATGGAGTACTTCTGAAGCCGCCGCGTTCTCTCGTCTCACAAATCTTCATACCTCACCACCCATCCTTGCCCACTTCGACCCTGATGCCCCGAAAAATTACGCGTAGTTCCTAGCGGCCGTGCCGTAGGTGACGTCCTACTCCAGCATCAGCAGCACCAGGATCGCGTTATTGCTTATGCAAGCCGCCTCCTATGACCGTCGGAGCGCAACTACTTGATTACGGAAGGAGAGTGCCTTGCTTTTGTCATGGCAGTTTCGAAGTTCCACCCCTACCTCTGCGGTCGTCCTTTCTGCTTATTTACTGACCATAAAGCTCTCTGCTGGCTCTCATTCCTAACGGATCCTACAAGCCTGCTTGGGCGACGCACATCGAGGATCAAAGCATTTGCCTATTCTGTGGTTTACAAGTCTGGCCGTTTACACTCAAACGCTGTCAACTTGTTGCGTCACCTTGGTGACGAATCTGACCCCTGAAATACTGACAGTGCTGTTAGCGGTTTCTGAATATCACAATTCCTTGATATCGCCGACCAGCAACGTTTTGACGGCCACCTAAAAGCACTGATCGACTGTTTTGAACGTTCTCTGGCCGATGATACTGCAGATCTTTTCGTGCTCCGCAACGGTACTCAGTACCATCGTAATCTCCATCCGGACGGTTCTCAGCTTCCACTTTTGATATTCCGCACAACCGTTCTGGATGAGCTTCACGACGCATCAGCGATGGGACGCGTCGGCGTATCTCGAACCTACGATCGAGTACGCCTCCGTTTTTTTGTCCAGGCCTCCCCCGTTCCGTACGACGTTCTGTCACTGCTTGCGACGTCTGCCAACGACGCAAAAGTCATTCCAGCTCCACGCTGGTCACCTGCAGCCACTCCATATAACCGGCGAGTCCTTCGGTCGTGTCGGCTTGTATTTTCTCGGGCCCTATCCGGAATCTATACATCAGGCAACAAGTGAGTTGCGGTTACTGCGGACTAGCCGACCCCATGTTGAGCACTTCCTGCTGTACGATATCGTTTGATGCGTGGTGCTCTGGCCCAGATGATCACATTCGCGGGCGGTGTGTTTCTCTCCGAAGCCGCTGATGACGCCATGCGTGTCTGCTTTATACAACATGAACTTATCAATGGCATCACTGAGTACTTCAATTGAACCCTTACAGACATGCTATCGAAATACATTTCAGCCGACCACCATGACTGGGTCGTTGTTCCTCCTTACACTACCTTCGCTAGAACTGTTTCCATGTCAAAACTGCTGGCCCCGTTCTACCTTTTTACAACGCCCAGAACCGACGTAGCGATTGGTACAGTGATTCCGGCCACCACAGCTTCAGCTAGCGATTATGCCCCTTGTGTACATTTCTAGTTGGAAATGCGCAAGCGGCAAGCAAGGTGTGCGCGACGTGTGTGTGTATGTACACACACACACACACACACACACACACACACACATATATATATATATATATATATATATCTATATATATATATATATATATATATATATATATATATATATATCCACACGCGCACACACACACACGGTCTTTCTTAGTGGAGAGGAATTTTAAAAGTTGTCAAAGCGCCAGATTGATCTCGATTACTCGAGGAAGCAACATTGCTTACACTGAAAATGAAAATACATAACTTCTGACACAATTTTAGTATTGTACTGTTTATTAATTATTTTGTGCGCGTATTGCACAAAATATTGCAAAAAATAATTGTAATCAGCAGCTCTGCGAGGCCCACTCATTTGGAACGAATTTCGAACGTGCTATTTCTGAGATAAGCGCTGTAAACCTTGTGACAGCATTGCAGGCATGTTATAGTTATATTTTTAATGAAATACCCAATACAATTTTCTGCATTGAAGTACTAAAATTACTTGAACACTAATGCATTTTGTCGCCCACTCTGGAAATGCATATCGTGAAATTGGTGCTATCGTCACAATTTCTTCAATATAACAAATATTTTATTCATTGTTCTGCATTCTTTTTCTGTGTATATGTACCACTCCTTTCTGTAGCGCCTACGGGCCTTGAACGTATTTAAAATAAATAAATAAATATGGATGAGATTTTCGAAGTATCCTACAAATTGTAAGTTGCTGTTTGTGCAATGACGTATTCAGTTTACATGTGAAGCAATCTCACTTGTCTATTATAAATGCAGTACACGAAGCGAGTGATTTTTAAAAGTGTCGGAACGTATACAAGCACATCGAAGATATGAACACTTACCTGATGCACAATAATCATTTTATGCCGAACCAAGCATGATTCGCCTTTTAGAAAAGTCTACTGTAGCCCAGTTTGCTTAATTTATTACCTTTCTTTTCTAGTACTACTGAGAATTTGCTTTATACTTAATTGTCCGAAAAAAAAATAGAAACAAGACTTGAATGGTTAGAAAAGTACTTGTCTGGGCTGGTTGGAAAATCAATAGCAGTTTTTCTAGCTGTAAGCCTGTTTTTTGTAAGTCGTGCCTGTTATGTACTGGGAATTACTTTATTCCTAACATAGTACGTATAAAGAACGTAGCCTTGTCAGAGAGATGGCGACCACACTACATCACTTGGCTCGAACACACTGTCCACGTGATTGTCCAACACCAGGGCTTGCCAGGGATGTGGCTCCACCCATCGGCACAGTGGGGAACGTTCACATGTAGTTCCGGACACTGCCACTATGCGGCTGCACCCGTCCGCATCCGACGACCTAAACCCGAACTAATCACTGACACAACAGTGCCTAACTCAGGAACTGGTTTATTATTACTTGCTGTATTCTGATACTGTTATGATGTTTGTCGTGCCAGACAAATACTGATTGCTCATGAACCGCAATTTTAGCTTTGTGATTACTCTTATATTCATAAATACGTTCCTACCATGCGAGGTATGTATCTCTTACACAATTCTGAACTTCATTACGTAGGAGCAAGAATTTTTCCTTTCTATGCCTCGCTGTTTGGACCTAACATTTTGTAGATGTTGTACGCACGTTTTAAGCATATAATTGTTTTGTAGGTGTTCGCACCATCCGCATGATGAGAATAAAGGTTTATCACAATAAATGGTACCATTACGTAGACACTGCAGATATTGTTGGGTATACTTGAAGAAGGCAGGGTACGTGGAGTTCAGTAATGTATTTGTGCCAAAATTAGGCAAGCAATGCTAAGAAATTATAAAATGGTCAACTTGGGCTGAAACAAAGTGTGCGCTGACCTCTTGGCATTGAGGCTTGGTGCGAGTGCGTTCTGATGATTCTGTCAATGCTGCTTATATAGGACCCACTGACGATCTATAATTCGAAATTTGTGTACATATCGATGCATCTTAACATACAAATGCGAAGTATCATACCGGATACAGTAATTCAGGTAGTAGCTTGTATCTGTATCTCAAGTGCTTGCTGCCCGAGTAATTTCTATCACGATAAAATTGCAAGTTAGCTTTGCCCAGACCTGCTCTCCGCGCTCTCCACATTCCGAGCCTGCACTAGAAAGTGTGGCAGTGTTAGAGAAGGATGGTAGTGGCTTTTTAAGCTGGCACTCACGCCACTGCAATTAACAAACCAAAGAGGAATTTACTTACATGTATATCCACCTATACTACGGCTTCAGAGTTTCTGGTTAACAGCTGTGTTGTGTACCAGAATTACGCAGAGAATTAACAATCGCGTATGAAGGATCACCAATTAGCAACATAGCCCTTTCAACATGCATTGTAAATAGCAAGGCGAATAGCCTTGCGGAAGCGCTCCACTAAAACTCTACATTGGCAATCATCAGTTTTCGTTTCTGTGCAGTTGCTTAAACCAGGCAACAAAACAAAATACACGATTTTGTTTCGATTAGCAAAAAAGCATACGAAATAAGTTCATGGGCATCACTTCAAGGGCGATATTCGTGTCATTGCTCGTGATCTCTATTGCTGAAAAGAGTTTCTTGGTTTTCAGATAAAGGATTTTTGTAACTCGGAGGACAAAAGCCACAGACACAACAAGTTTGCACCTAACATGCACAACAAGATCTGCAATGGCAAGTCCACCTGGGACGTCATCAAGCAGAACGAAGACTTCATGGGGTACGTGTGCTTCCTTCACAATGAGCAAGTCATTGACGCAGTAACGTGGATAGCTGGGCCAGTTGGAAAAGATGTATTTTTGGGTCAGCGCGAGAAACCAAGGTAGCGCAAAAAGGAAAGAAACAGCGGTCGGCCTGTGTCCTTGTTTTTTTTTCTCTGATTCAAAGAACAAATCAGTGACGCAAAGGCAAACCTAGCTTTGGCACAATGATCTTTGTGGCCTGGTGCTGTCGCAGTGTTTATAACCGTAAATTTCTACACAGATAAGTTTATTATAGCAAGCTGAATTTTATATTAATTATGTAGACATACAGAAGGGTCCTAGCTATCATTCATGAAGCTTTACTAAAAGACACATTCGCGTGCGCAATAAAGAACAGATGTACGATGCTTGTAGTCAAGTTAAGCAGCCGCAGTAGCTTCTACGTCCTGAACAGCTATTTGAAGTAATTACTTGACTATTTGATGTTTATAATTGTTAAAATGATGACCAAAATCAGATCAAGGTAAAAGCGGGAGCCAATGTTTCCACAAGTGGACTTGCCTTTTTTCACGGCGACACATGCTTTCCTCGCCACAGTATACATAGGTAGGGTTCTTGTGAAGGGGAGAAGGGTAACGCGGGTGGGTGCCGCAACAAGCGAAGGTGTGTTAACTAACTATGGAGGTGTAGAATTGAGAGTAAAGGAGTGCTGTGCACATGGTCGGTGACACGGCCGTCTGGCAGCCGGAGTGTCAACGGCGTGCACAGCATCTCTCTATTACCGGCTCAGCTGGTGGTCGTGGGCTATGGTGTCGCTAAAAGATATAACATAAGCAGTTGCATAAACGGGTGCTCATGAAAAAGAAAGTACACAGCAAATATCTGAAATACAATAAAGAAATAAAAAGCTAGTAAAAGGAAAGGAAAGCATTCTTGCCTATTGCTTAAAATTTAGCATAGCGAATAGATTCAAAAGTTCCCTTCGAAACGTGTATGCGTGCTGGTTGCAATGTACTGAACCTATGAATAAGGTATTATGAATACGATGAGTCTCTGTATTTTCTTTCTCATTCACAACGGAAATTTGTCCGTAAGATTCAAAGTTTAAGTTCCTCACAGTTATGACCTGGTTGGTTGAAATGTTTGGCGACGGCTCTAGGAAGCTCTTTAGCTGTATCTGGGCGATGTGCGTTTAATCTGACCTTCATTGATTGTCCCGTTTTACCGATATATTGTTTCTTAGGGCAGGAACATTCAAGTATGTAAACTACATCCGATCTTGTACAAGTAAAGGTAGATTTGACTTCGTGGGTTTAACTATTTGCGCTGCTTTTAATTTCTATGTAACATTGAAGGTGCCTACAAGTTTTGCACAAGGAGTTATAGCATGCTTTCAATACGGGGGAATGAGGTTTGCTGACATTCGCGTGCACTAATATGTGTTTAAAGTTTTTATTGCGGCGATAGGTAACCCGATAGGTTATCGGGGAACGCTTTTCTGAAACGCTCGTTACTTTATAGTATTGGTGGCGTTTTCTTAGGATGTTGTTCATCTTTGGGAGATAATTAGAATATTTTGTTATCAACGTTGCCGAATTGTCAGATTTTGGTGTAGGCTCTTTCTTAGCTAATTCCGACTACCTCTCCAATCTTGGCGCAACATCAGAAGCTCCATCGGGAGCAACTTGCGGATAGTTTCTTTCTGCTAGCTTTCTTTAAGGTCATTTAGGTTGTGGATATAATCGCTATCGTCGCTGCAGATTCTTCTTATTAGTAGCGCTTGCTCGACAAAAATTCCTTCCTTGCAGTGCCGCACGTCATGACAGTTGTAGTCTAAATATTGCTGGCTATCTGTACGCTTCCGGGAAAGTGTCTTTCTCAGTTTTCCGTTTTCTGTGTAGACCGTCGTGTGGAGGAAGTTGATTTGACTGTGAGAGTGGGCGAGCAGTAAATTCAATACTGGCGTGAAAGCGACCGAAATGGCTAATTAAGTCAGTTACGCGCTTGTGCCTTGTTTCTATATATAAATATATCGTCAGTGTAACAAAAGTAGGTTTGGCGTTTTAAAAGGCACGATTTCAGCAGGTCTGTTTCAAGCTTACCCATGAAAATGTTTGCATATGCGGGAGCGAATGGTATTCCCATGTTAGTGCCGAAAGTTAGCAGGTAGTCAATAGAATCCGATCTGAAATAGTTGAGCGTGAGAACTAACCTAAGGAGCAACAGGTAAACTCCAGGAGCGGGCGCTTGGGGATTGACTGCGAGGGATTTCGATACGGCTTTCATTCTTTCCCTCATGGGTATGTTAGTGCAAAGGGCAGAAACTTCCAAAGTGACTAGAATAGCGTGGTATCGGTTCGCGTTGATGTCGTCGATAATTCGAAGGAAGTGCGGCGTGTCTTGAAAAAAAGACAGCAGGGTGGTGGGGATGTTTGACAGAGGTTGATTTAAGACTTTACATTGTCTCTCGGTAGGAGCATTTTTATTAGACAATAGGCCGACCTGGTATTCCTGCCGTAATTCTTTCTTCGGCGGGAACATTATCTATTTGAGGAAGAAGCTAAAAGCGGCCTGCTCCTTTGTTGTCCTGCGTCATGAAGCAATATACAGGGGTCGAATCTCATACCGACTCGGAAGGGAACCAATTCACTTCGCCTCATCTGATTGGTTAAATAAACTATGGGGTTTTATATGGCAAAACCACTTTCTGATTATGAGGCATGCCGTAGTGGAGGACTCCGGAAATTTCGACCACCTGGGGTTCTTTAACGTGCACCTAAATCTAAGTACACAGGTGTTTTCGCATTTCGCCACCATCAGAATGCGGCCGCCGTGGCCGGGATTCGATCCCGCAAACTCTTGCTCAGCAGCCCAACACCATAATCACTGAGCAAACACGGCGGGTTCATTTGACTGGGCAAAATTTTGCTCGCGGCAATGGCCATCAGAGACAGTGAGGTGGCACCACAAATTATGCTCACGTCACGCATCTGTCAATCATTTCCAAAGCGAAACCGAATTTGGCTGAGAGCGGAAACGGCGAAGGGGTAGTTTGCTTTAGGTTCCGTTGGTGTGTCTTCGCTGTTGGCTTGCGACCCAGACCGCGCTGACCAGTCGCACTACCCGGAGACACGGGGGCGTCGAGCACGCGTGCGTTGGTTGCTTCGGAGGCTATTACTTGCCTCTGTGGTCTGCTTAGCGTTTCTCTTTCGCTATTGAACAAGGCTGGAATGCGATACGCGTTCGACGAAGTGACGGATAATGAGTTGCGCCACCCCTGCCGGCTTTTTAAGTAGACCTTTTGCAAGCTACAATATCAATTGGAGGAGACTCGGGTGCAAGCGTACGAGTGGTCATTCCAGGCAGATGAAGCAATTTTGCACTGCGGTTCATGGCCACCGGCCTGCAGCTCCCAGAGGCCGGTTGGAGGCGAAGCAATCATCTGAATGGCCTAGATCTCTGTTGCTGACACTGTCCACGAAGTTGCTATCGTAATTACTCTGTTGGTCGGTAGAAGGGCTGGGTCGGCTTTCCCGTGACCTACATATCAAAGGCAATTCCAAGGAGATATTTGCACGGTGAGATCAAATTCCCAGTTCGATCGCCAGCATGAATAGCTCGCAAATCGCTGTTCAACAATCAGAAGGGTTCAACCTAGGCTGGTCCAGCGCTTCCTTCGTTAGGCTGATACAAATATACAGTCAGGGCCGAAAGATATTGTGGAGATCTCTCTTTTTGGCTGCTTTTTTATCTCTACTTCGGGAGTGCCGCACTTTGCTTCTCAATTTGACGGCATATCGCGCACCGTCAGCGCCACGCTCTTTAATTTTACTTCGGGCAGGCAATGCAGGGCCCGTATACCATAATGTTCGATTTCAAGTTCCATTGCTTCGACACACGATGTGCCATGGGGCAGATCGCAGGGATAGCGGCAGCGCCTACGGAGAGCGAGTCATGACCGAGCCGTTGACGAATGACGAAAAAAGAAGGGAAATTGATATAGTCGGCTAGTAAAGATGACCCTAAAATCCACTTGAGGCTTTTGTCATGCTCGCTCCGTTACGAAGTTCCCGCAGCGCATTCCTGTTGCGTGCATCGTGCAAGCTCCTGGTAGCAGAAGACATAGCGCTGCGCTCTGCCAACTCATTTACGCTTGCGCTACCGTCTGTCGCCTGAAAATGAAAAAAGAACGACAATAAATTACTTCTCCACTGCGTAAACACCCGGCACCACACGTTCATGCTTTACAACTTTACAACTTACAATTTAATAAGCAAGCAGAAACTTTCTGCACTTTCTCGGTTAGCTCGTCATATGATGACATACGCTTCACAGGTAGCGCCCTGTCGTTTATTGGACGTGTCCTCCCCTTCCACCTCCGGCTTGGGAGTGGAACCTTTACTGACGTAAACGGCGAAGTGAACGGTTCATTTTGCGAACTGTTATAAGATTTAGCCCGAGATCGCGTGATTAGTTCACTGAATGGCAGCTTGGCTATTGTGCTTTGCACAGTATTATTGTAGTCTGAAGTTAGATTAGAGTCGAGCTTTTTGTAATGGGTGGTGTTACTCAGTTGTTTGGAGGCCTCATTCTTGTACTTCCTTATAAGCCAGATTACAAGACTGCTGCCTTAGTCTGCTGGTTGTTTACAATACCATTCTTTTCCGCAAGTTCCTTAATGATTTGGTGCTGAGCGGGGGTAAAATTTTTGCCTGTCCGGCAATGCCACGGTGACTAAAAATTCCTTGGAGATTAGCTTTCTGTATCAATCCAGGTCTCGGCACTGTTCGGCTTCCCCTGTCCACGTCCTAGATGGTCTAAGGGAGTCTTTATCCTGTTTTCCTACTTCTAGCCTATCGAAAAAGAACTCCTTAATGTGCATGCGTCTTGAAAACTCTGTTATATCTCTGTGGAGCTCGTGTTCATTTACTGCGTTGTTCATGGGAGAAGACTTTAGACTACATTTCAGGAGATCAAATTCATTGGGGCTTAGACTCTGGGACATGGCTGCTACGCTGCTGCAGTGGTCCGAATTCTCTCTTGTAGCACTATCGAAGGAGCTATGGGCTGTAGGGGTTACGCTAATTTTCTTGGGTGGATCTGCAACTCTAACATCTTTGTGCTGGTATTGTTCTAGCATATTTGCCTACCTACTTTGGAGGAATTGTTCAAGTTCTCTTTTTTTTCCGCTTCGGATAAATCGTCGAGCTGATTAGTAATTATCGTATGTTGTTCCTTGCAGAGTTTATCCGGAATAGAAGAGAATAGACGAGAGCGATGCATTTTCTAGGACAGCATTCGACTTCAATACTAGCCTGGAGAATAAAGATCCGAGGGCACAGCTAACCTTAATTCTGATACCTTTGGGCATTTTCCGCTTTTTATGCAGCTAGTGTCAGCTTTTAGGTGCAATCTGTTGTTTGTTTGGTGGCGAGTTTGCGGGATTGCAGGAAAGCGCGAGATTCACTGCGTCGTGGGGTACCCGCAGGGCGTAGTAGTCATTTCTGTTTGGTTCGGGTAGACGTACGGGGCAAGCCATTTTGAGGTAGTGCATTTTGCGGGTTACTTTCTTGTCGAGGCCTGCATCGATTTTTCTGCGTCTGTTTGCTTGTTAGTGTATGTAGCTCCTTGCCTGTGGGCATGCGTATGAGTGGGTGTTGCCCAGGTGGCGCTGGTTCCGCGTCCACCGCCTTTGTAGACGCGGCTCGGTTTCCACGTTCGGTGGAACGTGCGTTCGAGCTGATGTTGAAAATTTCAGGTGTTTCTTTCTGTGATGTAGCCAATTGGGACGGAGGCATTACTGCTGTTTTTGGTTGCGTCGATTTAAAAGAATTCCTGAGCATATACCTGATTTTCTTTGCAATTACCTTGACGCCATAGAAATTATGATGTAGGCTGTCCCAGGTGAGCAGAATGTCGGGGTCCTGGTGTAATCTCGCGTGGTACATGACATCCACGATTTCATGTCGAAGAACCCTACCTACATATACTTTGCCAAGGAAATCGCATGTCGCCTTGAGCTGCATCCTTGGCTCCTGCTTTTACATTGTTCTTCTTTTCCTCATCCTCACGGTCCGCACACGTGATTATATTAGGGTGGTAGAGAAAGCACACACACACAGACACACACACACACACACACATATATATATATATATATATATATATATATATATATATATATATATATATATATATATATATATATATATATTTATATGGTGTTAGGTGTTGGATATTGAGATGATAGCATTGGGCGCAGTGACTGGAGAAGGAAACAGAAAGACAGCGGGCGAGATGGGTTCCTGCGAAGCGCATATATGCTTGCATAAAAGTCGTGTTAACCATAGGATTACTATGTGTCACTGCTGAATTTTTGGTTGCAATGGAGGTTACGGACACGCTCTCAACGCGCGAACATTGAGAAACAGTCCGTTGATACCCGATCCACAGCTCCTAGGCGTCCCCTTGTACGACGGCACTCTTCGGTGCGAGGCCTATCTCATACAGCTGGCCACCCTCCTGACAGCTAACGGCGGAGACAATGCCAGGAAAGTGCAAGCAGTAGCGCTGACCCGTTATGGAGCTTTACGCAGCCTGCCATCTGGTCATAACGCGTACTTCAGGTCATTGACGAAAATCCCTGCCGATTTGTATGGCAAACCCTCACCGACACAGCTTCGCTACACTTGTGTGGCAGACCGGCACGTGAACCCAGGCAAGCCATTCCAGGAGTTGGCTGCCGACGTTGAAGGCCTCAACTTGAACGCGCCACCAAGCGCGACTTTTAGCACGGTGAACTTTTCCTTAACTGAGACTTTCATCAACGCTATACACGATCCAGGTTTTCACCATTGGGAGCGTATCGGTAAACTACACACCTCCGGGCCGCAGTTACTTGGCCTTGGAGAGACAATTCATTGGTGAAACACTCGCAACACGTCCCTTCTGTTCCAGCGAGGACTAAGACTACCGTAAAACCTTAAATCAGCATTCGGAACAGCCAGTTGTACTCAAACAAACCCTTGAGGCGCGCTCCCACCAGACACACCACCAACGTATATTTGTAGATCCTGATGTCGCTCTTTTTTAACAGTATCGGTGGCACAACAAACCAAGAAATGGTTTCTCCGAGGTAGCAAAAATGTTCTGGTATCTTTTGTAATTGCTGCCGAAGACATGGATTTATTGGGTTGCCTGCAGTTACGCTCTCATTGCCACAGCCGCGTCTAGTTTTTTTTTCGGCTGTGGCTACTGGACACCATGTTTTCACTGATGTGCAAGTTCGAGACAACAGCTCAGACGTTGGTTGACCGAGAGGCCGCCGTCAGTGTGTGGTACTCCACATAAGCATCACGCGTGCACAACTTACTTCAACCTTACTCCGTAGCATGTCTTCTCTCGTTCAGAGGTTCTGGTGTTAAAGAAGCCGCTGGAATATCCCTGAATATGAGCGCCATCGAACAGACGCTTCCCGTGGAATTCACCTTTGCATAGAGTACCTTTTGGCCATTTGTCCTCGGCTGTGGATATGGTAGATAAACAGTATGTAATGAAGAAAGGAAGAGAATGAGATCCCGATCATCATCAAGAGCGGAGGGCACGAGATCGGCGCTCGAACACCACCATCTTGTTATCCCGACGTACAGTTCCGAGCTACCGCCTGTTTGTTGGACTCGTCCAATAAACCTCCTTACATTTGGTGGATCGTGCTGGGCACGCACATCGCCGACACCCTGGAACTCCGATCCCGCACGTTGCACTCGACCATGCAAGCTGACGCTGCCCAATCGCCACCATCTCTCCCGGCCGCCGTTTGCCCTAGCCCGGTTAGCCAGTGAGATCCCCCGGTATTTTCGGGTACGGAAGACCAGGACGTCGAGGACTGGCTGCCGGCCTACGAAAAAGTTAGTGAACCCAACAAGTGGGATGACGCTGCTCAGTTGAGTACCACGAACTTTTACCTGGCTGGCTTGGCGAAGCTGTGGTATACGAATCACGAATCAGAATTTGGGAACTGGTCCACTTTTAAGGAAGCAATACCTGCCGTTTCCGGTCACCCTGCCGTGCGGAAGTTACGCACCGAGCAACGGCTGCGCATACGGGCACAGGCACCAAATGAAACTTTTACCGCCTATATTGAGGACATAATCGATCTCTGCAGGCGCGCCGATGCTTCAATGAGCGAAAGTGCCAAAATACAGCATATTATGAAGGGTGCTGACCAATATGTCTTTGAAATGCTTCTTGCGTAGTCTCCCGGCACTGTGTCTGAAGTGGTATCTCGGTGCTACAGCTATGACGAATTGAGAAGGCAGCGAGCTCTCACCCGACGTTCATCTTACACGTACAATCAACCACTCGCTGCACTACACATCCTGCCTCACCAGTCATACCTTCTCGCACAAATGAAAGAATTTGTGCGTGAGGAGGTGGCCCGTCAGTTGTCTCTCCTGCCGTTTGCTCAGCGTCAGGAGCTCCCACAGCAGCAACAACTGCAGCGACCAATCCCGTTGGCTCCCGTGCTTCGACACGTCATCCAAAAACACATTTCCGAGGTCATGCCTGTGCCCATTTAGCAGCAACCGGTCGCCGCGCCTCTTAGTTACGCTGAGGTAGTAAAGCAGCAGCAGCTTCAACATTTCTCACCATTCCATGGTGTGTCGTCTGCTGCAGCTCCAACTGCAAATCCCTGGCGAACGCACGACAACCGGCTGATCTGTTTTGCATGCGGTGGCCCTATTCATATCGCCCTATTCTACCACCGTCGCGCGCCAGGATACTCAGACGCCTGTTCACTGAACTACATAGATCGTCCCCGCTCTCATTATGAATGTCCGGGTTTCCAAACAAGCACTTCTTCACGTGACTATCCGCAGCCCACGTCTCGTCGCTCACCTTCACCCTGTCGCCGCTCCTTGTCGCCCATGCGTTTTCGACCAGCCCCTGAAAATGAGGGAAAACAGCTCCCGCAGTTTGTGAGGCAAGAACTGCGCTGTCGAAATGCCCAAGTCTTCGAACTTTGCCATCCAAAATTGTCGAAGTTTTTGTAGAAGGCACCCGCGCATATGCTCTTGTCGATACCGGTGCTGCCATTTCTGTTATAGACGTCACACTTTGCCGCAAGCTTCGAACGGTGACAACAACTCTTGACCACAACTCATTCGCTCTTACGTATGGAGCGAATGGAGACCCTGTTCGGTCTAAAGCTGCCTGCACTGCTCGACTTATTATCGCTTACGAGCACTACATTGTTGAGTTTATCGTCCTTTCAACCTGCTCGCACGACATCATACTTGGCTGGTATTTCCTATGGTATAATCACGCCGTTATTGATTGTGCCAGATCTGAACTTGAGCTCTTCCCGTTGTGTGACCACTCTTACAAACCCACTCATCAAGCCGCACACTAGCAGAAGACACAGAAATTCCGCCGACAGCAGCTGTTTTGCTCCCCGCGTTCGGCAACAGCATATGTGATGAAGCTGCATTCTTTGAACCATCACGCCTGCTTCTAAGTCGGAAGCCAGTTCTTCTGCCTTATTCGACCGTCTCTATTTCGAATGGAACAAACGCTCTCAGCCTCACAAATGCTCTTCCGTACCAGATCAATTTGCTTAAAAGTGAATCCCTTGGATGCGTGCAACCCATTCATATCGGCCAATTTTTTTCGCTGCAGCAAGATTCAGCTCGACGCCACCTCGACGTCGTCAGTGCAGTTAATCCTTCTGATGTGCTAGCTGCCGACCTATTCGATTCGTCGATCGCAGACGGACTGTCACCATTTGAACGCTCTGCACTTCTCCAACTGCTCTACCAGTTCCGCGACTCTTTCGATGTTGCCCAACGTGCCTTTGGCCGAACTTCTACCATTGTGCACAACATCGACACCGGCTTCAACTCGCCAGTGCGACAACGCCGTTACCGTGTTTCCACCGCGGAACGTCAAATTATTACCGACCAGGTTGGCGATATGCTTAAACGCGACGTTATTCGCCCATCACAAAGTCCGTGGGCATCCACTGTGGTTCCCCTTAAAAAAATGGATGTGTCGTTTCAGTTCTGCGTGGATCACCGGCGCCTAAACAAGGTCACTCGAAAAGATGTGTACCCTTTACCTGAATTGAAGATGCCCTTGATTGTCTACAAGGTGCCGAGTTTTTTTCGTCGTTAGATTTGCGTTCCGGGTATTGGCAGGTGCCTTTAGCAGAGGCCGACTGTTCAAAGACAGCCTTCGTCACGCCTGACGGTCTATATGAATTAAATGTCATGCCCTTCGGCCTCTGGAATGCGCCTGCCACCTTCGAGCGCATGATGGACTAGGTTCAACGGGGTTTGAAGTGGCACATGTGTCTCTGCTACCTCGACAACATTGTTGTGTTTGCGCCAGATTTTGCAACTCATATCGAACGCCTCAACCATGTCCTGATTTGTCTGAAGACCGCTCAGCTGCAACTAAATCTCAAGAAGTGCCACTTTGCTGCGCGAAAACTTACAATTCGCGGTCGTATCACAGGATGGTGCGCTTCCCGTTTGTGCGTGACTTCGCCTCTATAATTGCGCTTTTGACCCAAATTTTCAGCAGCGCCTCCAATCTCTCGTCCTGGTCTTCTTTATGCTATCAAGCCTTCTCCACCCATCGCCGTCAACTGACGTCACCACCAATACTGCGCCACTACGATCCTACGGCCGCAACCGAGCTGCACACAGACGCCAGCGGTGTCGGCCTCGGTGCTGTTCTCGCACAACGAAAGTCTGGATTCGCAGAGTATGTCGTCGCATACGCCAGCAGAAAGATCACAAAGGCTGAGTCAACCTATAGCGTCGTCGTATACGCCAGCAGAGAGATCACCAAGGCTGAGTCAAACTATAGCGTCACCGAGAAAGAATGCTTGACAATAGTCTGGGCGCTTGCGAAGTTGCGCCCTTACTTATATGGCCACACGTTTGATTTAGGTGCGGACCATCATGCATTATGTTGATTGTCTTCGTTGAAGGATCCGTCAGGTCACCTGGTCCGCTGGGCTTTTCGACTTCAAGAGTTTGACATCCGCGTTATATATCGTTCCGGATGCAAGCTTGCAGATGCTGATGCGCTGTCGCCGTCACCACTATCCACCGAAACTGTGTCCATATCCACTTTACAACACCCATTGTCAGCTCTTGACGTCGCCACCGTATCCTCTGCACAGCGCCACGATCCCTGGATTGCTTCGCTTCTTGACGTTTTATCTGAGGCACCCACCCTTTCGACCACTCGAACACTGCGACGCCAAGCTTCGCACTTCAGCATCCGTGATGGCCTCTTTTACCGGCGCAACTACTCGCCAGATGGTAGGAAGTGGCTCCTAGTTAACCCCAGAACGCTGCGCTCTACAATCTGCGCGTTCTTTCCCTCCGACCCGCAATGTGCTCACGGCGGTGTCATCAAGACCTATGAACGCTTACGGAAAAGATACTACTGGCGCGGAATGTTTCGCTTGGTCCGCAAGATCATTCGCGGCTGCCACGAGTGTCAGCGACGAAAAAAACCACCGCATCCTGCCGCAGGTTCATAACAGCCCCTCCCATGCCCAGGCCGCCCATTCGACCACGTTCGAATTTACATTTATGGTATTTACATTTGACCACGGTGGTAAACCGATGGGCTATCATTGCTGTCGACCATCTTATACGATATGCCGAAACCGCTGCTCTTCCCACGGCGACAACACAGGACGTCGCTTCTTTCGTCCTCAAGCGTTTTGGGCTTCGACACGGTCCTCCTCGCGAACTCCTCAGTGACCGTGGCGGCGTAATTCTCTCCGATGTAATTCAAGCACTTCGCCACCAGTGCAACATTGTACATCGGACGTGTACTGCCTACCACCCTCAGAGGAATGTTCTCAATGAGCGGTTTAATCGGTCACAGGGCGATGTGCTTGCGATAGATGTTGCATCTGATCAATCAAACTAGGACCTGGTTCTTCCATTTGCGACATACGCGTATAACGCCGCTACGCAAGTCACAACCAGGTTTTCCCCCTTCTTCATTCTGTACGGTCGCCAGCCGACGCACACTATCGACACGTTGCCGCCATACGCACCAGATGCCTCAGAGTGCACGCCCGTTCGGAAGCCGCCCGTTACGCTGAAGATTGCCGACAAGTAGCCAAGCGCTTTACTTTAGCCGACCAACAACGCCGGAAAAACGCCCGCGATCATGACCACTCTCCTGCCGCAACATTCGCTCCTGGAGCACTTGTGTGGCTGCTTGTACCACCTTGCGCCCCTGGCTTGTCGTCGAAACTACTCCCAAGTTATCATGGTCTCCACCGCGTCGTCGAGCGCACTTGCCCCGTAAACTACGTCATTGAGCCTCTAAAGCCGCGTTCAGACTACGTGCGCTACGTACGGATCGTTCGCACGGAACGTAAGCGTAAACGCAAAAAGCGCAACTATTTTGTTCACACTACTGTTGCATTGAGCGGAAAGTGCGCAACAATCGCAACCAGCCTGGGCGTAAATGTTGGAGTACCCGCTACTTTTACGACAGGCACAGATACGACTGTTACGACGCCGCCAATGCACGAAGCAGTTTCGGTTTGCATCTTCCGCTCACGGAGCTTCCGGCCTCCCCATATTTCGCGTTTTCATCCGGGAGCAGCGTTGACGTAGCAGTAATCCGACGTAGCAGCGTTGTTCTTTGCGTGTCTATGCGGTTTGACGCTGTTATTGTGCTGTGTACTCGTGGCTGGTGATGATACTTGCTTCGGAAGCCTCTGTGTGACCGCCATCCTAGCCATCCGGCGTTGCAACGCTGTTTCTTGCTGCTGCTGCCGACGCCATCCGCGTTTTCCCCGGCTTCGCGCCGAACGCGCGCGGGGTCCCTGAGTGCAGTGCGGTTTTCCGGTCTCATTGTGTTGTGTACACTGCCCGTGCCTAGTGATGATGTTAAATGCGGAAGCTTCTTCGCTGTGCAGCGATGAATTACTAATTGAAGAAGTGCGACAGAGGCCGATACTCTATGACCAACGCAAGAAAACTTTGGGCTTGAAGAGCCTCGACCTGTGCTAACAGCCGCTTGCTGATCGGCGCCATGTTGAAAAATGCGAAACGCGGCTGTCCCAGAACGGTGATTGGCCAATCGTAAAAAACGTATCTTATCGAAAGGCTCAATGTGAACATAGGCGGTTGCTAGCTGCGTAAACAGTCCTTCCAGCAGTTGCGTAAATTACAATAAATACGCAGCTTATATCGGATGCGACTGTAGTCTGAACGCGGCATTACGCTGCAAGGCGACCGTCGTAGACGTGGACGTGATCTTGTTCACGTAGACCGCCTCAAGCCGTACTTCGACCCTCTTGTCCCCACCTGTTAGATCGCCAGGATGGCTCCTCCTTTCTCGATGGGGGCAATTGTAATGAAGAAAGGAAGAGAATGACATCCCGATCATCATAAAGAGCGGAGGGCAGGAGGTCGGAGCTCGAACACCATCTGCTTCTCCCGACGTACTGTTCCAAGCTACCGCCTGCTTGTTGGACTCGTCCAATAAACCTCCTTACAAGTGAATAAAGCGCTCTCTTACGTCTGCGTCACGTATTTGCCACCAGTTGCCTGCCTGAAGTAGCAGATGCCATTTTTCGTTCAAGCGTCTATCGGTCTTTGTTCCTCAACATCACCACAAAATTACCTGGCGAAATTGAACTCGGCAGCCTTGGTCTGGGACCTGGAGGGGTATTCTTTAAGAGTCCACCTTGTGGACTGCCCATTTCGGCCGCAGCTGATGTGCTGAGTGTTTGGAGCTGCGCGAGCGAGGTGGAGATAAGCAGCCCCAGCCAATCAGCGGCGGTCGAAATCGAAATTCCACTCGGTGGACTCTTACAGAATACTGTGCCTGCATACCCGTTCTGTTCGCCCGCGACATTACCGGTGACATCTTGTTGGAATCATCTGAGCGTTGTGTGCCGTTCAGCTACACTTGTCGCCACGGAGACTCCTCACTTGTATGGATGGTCAAACACATGTTTTTGTTCTTAACACTACCACCCACCTACTCAAGCACGTCGCGGCGAACGAATCGGTGATGCATCTGAAGTTTTTTTCGTGGATTCACCTGAATGGCGCGAACTACTAACGCGAAGCCTGTCGCTTTGCGTACTAATGTCCTCCCATAGGAGCTGTTCGACTTGGGCGCGAAGCTTTTAAACACTGTCTTGGAATCTGTAAAAAGAATTTGGTCATCAATACCATTCCTGCATTGCACCCTCACCAGAAGAACTTGGCTGTCCACGGCTTGTGGAGCATCATATTGACACGGAACGACATGAGCCTATCTGCCATCAGCCAAGCCTTGTATCACATTCCGAGCACGATATTATAAAAGAACACTTGACGACATGAGCCTGTCTGCCATCAGCCGAGCCTTGTATCACATTCCGAGCACCATATTATAAAAGAACACTTGAACGACATGTTCAAACTCTCTTTAATACATAACGAGGTTTTCGAATCCGGCAACATTGATGCCTTCAGGTAGCAGGTGTGGGTTTATTGACCAGTTGCCTTCACCTAATAAGATCACGTCCTCGTGACGCCTGCAGCAAAAACGACGTTCTACATCCGAAGCCAAGGTCTGTGAGTGGTGGCACTGGCTAACACTCCCAGGGTTCTATTGGGACACATAAATGCCCAAGAAAGTGGATAGGTAAACAGCGCAGCGGTAGCTTAATTGGTAGAGCATGGCACGCGAAATGCGAAGCTTGCGGGTTCAGTTCCGACCAGCGGCAAGTTGTTTTTTCATCCACTTTGATTTCCACTTATTATCGTTTCTTTATTTCATTAATTAGGCACAAGTAATTTCCCCTATGTTGTGCTTGGTGTCAGTGTTTGTTCGCTTCTTATGATATGTTCAAGCAGAGTACTCTATTCGTGAGCTGGGATCATCTTGTTTGTTTAGATTATAGAATGCTGAAGACCGTTGCGTGAGTGAACATCTACCCTTGATGCGTCTCGATGATCCCCTTGTCCAAAACAGGCGTGCCATTTTACAACCTTAGGCCTGCTTTCAGGCTACTGGCATGCGCCAACGTGGCATGTACCAGATGCGCGGAACGCAGGACGTGCTGTTCTTGCTCTGGATTGAATGTTAAATCCAATTGGCTTTTACAACTGGTGCGAGAGCGCTTGGCATATTGGTCAAATAACAAATCTCAGGTGATAACAGTATAAAAAGTGTCGGTGCAATAGTATGGCTGCCACAGCTTGTTTTATATTGAACATAAATTTGCTACTTTTGTACACACCCCAATAAATGCTGCAATACAGTCGCATCCAGAAAACAAGGGCAAACACGAAAAGAACGCACGGGAAGAAGTAATCAGCCACAGGCTCATGCCGACTCAAAAATTGAGGACGACTCCCCAGGCACTGTTTACCAAACCTAAATGGTTAACATCGTGCACAGACGGAGACAGAGTGAGGAACAAAGCTGTTCGGCACTAATTAGCGCTGTGTCCTGTTCTTCCTCGTTCTGGCCGCGTCTGTGTGTGCTTTTAACCCTTTAAGGTGCTTTACTAAATAGTGCACCAAAGCATCCTTTCTTATGAAAAGTTTAATCACAACTGTAATTTAAATGCACGAGCAGTATACTTTATTATTTGCTGGCTCTAGGCTCATGCACGCTCGGTCGCTTAACGCGATGCAAAAAGAAAGTACGTATCCAATCGGTGTTCATATGACACAAACTGAAGCTAATTAATACGAGTGCTTACAACATGCGTTATCCTGAGTGCTGAAATATACGCTTAGCCGCACAAACTATCTTAAATGAATTCTTTGAATCCGGCTTCCCCAATTGTAAACCAAAATCTTGTATAATTATGATATGAAGATTACTGCCACTTATTTCAAGCAGTTAAAGCGATCTAATATTTTGATTGACCGTTGCTACCCCAGCTCCAAATTTAGAGTTAGTTCTTGCATTGCTTTATGAGAATGTGTCTTCCGTGCTATGCTAGTTTATTGTTAAGGTTCGCTTTTTATGTACTTCTTACTTTCTAGTTTTTGCCTCCATCTGACTGAACATTGATACGATGGTGCGCTGTCTAATTTTAGGCGATGTGTACATGCGATCCGACTGTGTTAATATATTTACACTGTCATCATTTTTCGCGCTAACTTGTAACCTAAGTGTCTGTGGGTTATATTAAATGCTCTAATTAATTAGTACATCACTGCTTATTCGACACGTGTCCCAATCATATTTCCGATGTCAAGCTGTCCATCGCTGTTAATAAAAGCGGTGACTGCCTGCGTCCAGCTGCTCAGTGTAAAAATGGCTGTCGTGCCACCTCTCCTTCCTTGAATAAAGGAAAAAAAATCGAGCCAAATGAAAGTCAAACCTTTCAAGTATCAGAAACACAAATCTTTTGTGTAGCAGTGTAATAACGGCAATATAACTGATTACATTCTGCAGAGCGTTCCTCACCATCACGATTACCTGCCTGACAGTGAAGATGACCAGACGTGTTCATGCCCACCTCCTGAATTATGCTACTGTCAATTATACTGTCTCCTTGATCGGTTCCCTTTACTATGACACTGTTTGCTAGGGAGCCTAAATCCAAGCACATGACTACAATATAGACAGTGCTGTATCCAGGGCCGGCGCGCAGCCTAGAAGCTGGCTGATCCTGGAAATAATGACTGGTACGCTACACCAGTTTACTCGGCGATACACTGACAATGGAGATACACCAAACCCGCAACCTTAGGAAAGTCGGCATAGAAAGGTTTCCTTTATTGAAGGAATCGTGCTCTTGATGACGTATATTTCTTCCAAGAGCATATATATGGATAATTTTTACATCACTGCGTCATTCCATAGAAAACAAGGCCTGCAACAATGACACCTGGAAATATCGTGAGTAAAGGTGCTGTGTTCATGTGTGTGACCTTTCCGGCAAGAGAGCAGCAGCATGTATCAGTATCAGCCAGTAAATCATAGTCATAGTCATGGTCATAGTCAGTCACACTCAGGGTTCGCAAAAAAATTATCACTTTCCATGGTGGCCACAATGCCCTTGGCGCTACTCATATCCTCACCTGCCTTAACCTTTGTTGGCTGTGATCACGTATTTACAATGTCGATATCTATTGTTGTCAAGCGACAGGTGTTCTGTGTTTTCATCGTTGCCTTCAGTCTTCCTACACCCAACATGTCCAAGCCTGTCTTGGTGGAATTTGATGAAATTCAGCAGAAACCTGGAACGAGTCTGCGAGCTGTCCTGGTCCTGGACCTTTCCAAGAGCATGAACGTGAGTGAGCGCTTTTGCTTCCTGCGCTATTTCATAATAGTAACTTTTCAGAATATTGCGCCAATGGAAAGAAACGAGTTCGAATTTTTCAAGTTACATTCTAGCTAGGTTAAGCGATTACTGGTCAATGATTTCACATCATAAAATGCTCTACGGGAATATAAGCTCGAATAGCCTTGTTTATTAGGCAAACTTGTTTCTTTTAGTATACGTAAAGCGGAGTCCTTTGTACCATACCTGTACCTCATACAAGGGGTAGTAAACTACCGTGCTTGAGCCGCGATACGGTAACCTTGTCTTTTTAAGGCTATCACAGCAACGTCTACTCGGGCACATCGGCCGAACTGAACGACCTCAGGAATAAATAAAAAAGTGAGCACGCAGTTTTCTGGCACTCAGTCACCCACCTGATTCCTTTGCGAAAAAAAGGTGTGAGCTTTGATCTTGCCTAAGACTTTACGCAGTGCCGCGGAAGCTTACATAGTGGTGCAGCTGTAGGCTAATAATTCACTGCGATATAAAAAAGGAAATTCTCTGTCTGATGTGGTGTCACGCTGTAAAGGTTTCGACAAAATTTACAAACCGCGCACCTCGCGGAAAGGTGTTTCCGAACAATATCTCATGGTGCAAAAGAAAGCGTTTTCACGAAGAACTTTAGAAGCGACCATCAAAACAAGATTACAATGCAGAATCCTGCACCCTAATCGAGGCGACTCTCATGGCTTTACACAGGCTGAATGAAACATGTATCCATAATTGCTGTTGATGCAGAAGGAACTACGGTTTCTCGATACCAGCGGAAGATAGCGCGCATGATTGGTTACATATATCATTCAACGCGCGGAGTATTGATTGTACTTCCTAAATTTGTCAGGGAAATATGCTTTAGTGTCTTGTCAGTGGCGTGGGCTAGTGTAATTTAAGTTGTAAAGGTTAGCGTGCCGAAACCATCATGTCACGTCTATAGACATCATAGTAAGCGCGTTTTAAATACATTTGCTCACGGTGGCCCTTTCACGTGCGTCGATGGTGAGCCCCCGTGATGGGTTCAGGAGTCTCATGGCGCAGGGCACTCTTGAGAAGGCAAGAACTTTGGACTATTCCTAAGGGGCACGTTAAATAACCACCGCTGCTAAAAATTGTGCCCATGACGTCGTCTGCTGCTGATATCGAGGTAGTGGGTACGAGGCCCAGAGGCCGCTGAACAGTGCATCGCCAGGGCGCTACATTAACAGGTCCTTGCTCTCATTTTCGGGCTAAGTTGTGAATTATGCCTGTTCACTGTTTGGTGGGAATGGATCAAGTTCACGTTATTGAGTAATTTGTTCTTTCTCTGTAAAAACAGTCGAGTAAAATTCTTCTCAGCTTTAGTAGACATGGTATAGAGTAAAAAAATTAAATCTGCCCTAAAATTCGCCTGTCCTAATTTCTTCAATTGAGGTACCGACATCCAAGTTGATTGCGCTGTTCTGGACGTGTGATTTCTCGTAGCCTTACAGAGAAGCCCTTTATTTGGTCCCTGTGCCGTCTTTGTCGGAGTTCGCGAAAACTATCATCAGCAGCAGCAAAGAATCAAGCGTCGTCGTCATTCCAGCATAGAGTTACGCTGTTGTTGTCACGGGGAGGCCGCGTATACCGGGGGTATGAGCCATTCATTGTCTTACGTGACAGATAGATTTAATTTTCCAGCCATTGAATTTTGAACATTCCCACGACAATACCGCGCGCATGCTGCTAACCACGCCACAAAGCAATCTGAGACATTGAACGCAAACGACAGCAGCAGACTGCGGTCACACCGTCAAAGACGTCGTTCTCTCCGTCGCAGCCGAATGTTTATGTAATCTCATTAAGAAACGCAAAGACGTCAATCATCAAAACAATTGCCGGGCCCGCATCTCCAGTGGTGAACCTTGCGCCCTCTACAAGGAGCTTTGGATTAGGGGTTCCACACATTCCATCCCAGCTAAAACTATTGAATGGCGACGAGTAGTGCGTACTCCTCAGGAAAAAGCTGCCTGTCGCGAGCGTCAGCGAGAATTGACTCGTGAACGAGTTCTTCGTCGTAGGGCCGCTACAGAGGTGTGCGCTACAGGAACCTCACGCCCAAAAAAAGTCACTAGGCATGCTCACCACGCGAAGCACGCAGAAGCAAAAATGAGCCTAAATCATGGGTGAACAAAATATTTAGAGCATACAGTGCCTGCGAAGTTTTACTTGCATGGTGTTCCATTCAGTGTAACTAACACAGCTTCGCCTTTTGACCGTCTTCACTGACTGCAAGGGGCAGTGATTTTGCAGGTCTATAACTGCCTTTAGAGCTACATGTAGAGGTGCCTTTAGTGCTTCTCGTTAAGCCGCATGACCTGTCCCCACTTTTTTACTCTGTAGGGAACTTTCTGTTGCAATAGTGATTCCCAATCGAATTAAATCAATTATATTCCCGGCTTCCTACACGACCGCGTATGCCGGACAATTTCTGCATTTCATGTCGTCTACGTTGCAGGCACAAAAACGACTGGAAACCCTAAAAGATGTTCTCGACGACTTCCTCCTGAGTTTGCTCGACGACTTGGTACAGCTCGCCATCGTCACGTTCAGCACAGTCGCGAAGGTCCTGCACCCCATGATGGCTGTCAATCACCAAACGGTAGAAGGCTTTCGAGATGCTGTGAAGAACATGTCGGTGGTGGCCCGTACCTGCATTGGGTGTGGACTTCAGCGTGCTCTGGAGGTACGCATTTATGCAGTCTTGCATTACCCGTCTTTTCAAAATTCAAGCAGGAGATGTCCAATATACACAGCGATATTGTTAATTATTCCTACAGAAATTAACAGTGTTTGCGTCCAACGATAACTACTAATATCATTTGCTTAGGCCTGTTAGTTCTAATTACTAATAACGAAATCGAACGCTACGACTATGTACGGAATGTAGTAGCTAGCCTGACGCAATAGACCAGATACACGAGTTCTCATTGGGTTTCTTGGGCATACCTCACGGGGATTAGAAATGTGCTTTCCCAAAACCAACAGGCACCCGGCTGAAATCCATCATATTTGCTTGGTTTTAACTATGGTCTCTGCACTATTGTTTGTGCAGTATTATTCCGTCTCAATGCGCAGCATTTGTATTGCTTACCGAGTTTCAAGACCATCTGCCACGTCGTACAGCCCCCGGTTGAATTCGTACACTATCTTTCGCCTGTGTTACAATTTCGAAACCCTGTACTACAAGGTACGCATCAGGAATAGCCTATTACAGCGTTTGGGCGGATCTTTATATATATTTATTGTAATCCTATGTTCGGCAGGTAGTAGTAAGTTCAGTGCGTAATTACTCCTTCCTTCACTACGAGCACGCTACAAGCACCCAACACCCTGGCCCGCTGACTTAAAGCGAAGGTATCTGTCAGAAGGTTAGATCTCCAGGGTAGCGCGCTTTTTATTATGATAGCAATTATGTGGACAGCCCAGGCTCATTTCTGCAGCCGACGTCGCTGTCGCCGTGAGGTTCCGTAAAAAGTCCAAGTGCGACAAAAGCATTGCCGAGCGCGCTATGGTGCATATGCGGTTGAAAGCGTGCGATGGTGCGCCGGCGATTGCTGCTCAGTCTCGTGCACTCAACCGCGGAAAGCAGGAAGGAAGCGTGCCACCTTCTGTCGCGCCCAAAGCTTCAGGGGAGGGTAGAGAAAGGGTAAGGCGTGTTCTACTCCGGGCAGCGCGGTTGGTCGAGCGCTCCCGGCCGCGTATGCTGAAAATATATATCCGTAGGCGCCGGTGGGTTGAGGGGGGGGCAGTCTGAGCTGGGTGCCTATTGGCTCTCGCCGCAGGCCACTTCCGCTAGCATGGCGGCCCCCAGGGACGCGGTCTCTGCCGTTGCCTCCAAAATTTAGGTTTGCTTACGTTCCGCCGCTCGACTGCTGACACGGTGAACGCGATGCAGTTCTATGATGCAGACTGTACACTTACACCGATTTGGTGATAGGAGCGCGCATCACTTGCATTGTGCTGTATGCAGAGCACGTGAAGCAACTTGAAATCCATCATGAAGCGTCTGTGCAACGTTGCGCTAAGCTTCTGTGCAGGCATTTGACAACACCACGCCTCGCTGCCGAAAGCCGCGTCTCTCCGTTTTTAACGGCGTTGAAAAAGCATTCATGCGTAATGCAGACACGCGCCAGTGAAGTGGAAGAAGACGGCAGCGTGATCAGGGGGCCACGTGTTGATGACAGAACAACAACGACGACACGGTAAGTTTGTGTTGCAGTTCAAAGTGCATATTTCCGAGAACACTAGTACGATCAGGTAAGACTTAACGCTGCATACGTTACGCGGAGCACGCACTTTTCCAAAACAATTCCGCGCCGCACAGACTTACTGAGTACATGCCACACAGAATGAGAATCGCGCATATATTTGCAGGTGTGCGTCCATAAGCCTTCAAAGCGTGCATCAATCCATAAGCACTTTCTTCCTGCCTGACCATACCTCTTACGTGGCTTACCTGACCATACTAGCGTTCTGGAAAATATGCACTTTGAATTGGAACAAAAACTTGTTGTGCCGTCGTTATTGTTCTGGCCTCAACAGACAGCTGCATAATCCAGCCGCCGTCTTCTTCCGCCCTCTGGGGCGCGTGTCCACTTTCCACACTAGTGCTTTTTTAGCGTCATTGAAAATGGATCGCCAGGCTTTCGACAGGCTCGCGTAGCGTTGTCAAAGGCCTGCACACAACCCTTGCGCAGTGTTGGATAGGCGTTTCTTGAAGCATTTCAAGTTGCTTCACGTTCCTCGGATACACCACAAAGGAAATGCCCGGCGCTCCAATAATCAAGTGGGTGTCAGTGCCCTCTGCTGCATCGCATTAAGCGTGGTGGCAGGCCATCGTCGGAGTGTAAATAAACCTAAATCACAGAGGCAAAGTTGGAGGCCGTGGCCCGGGGTGCCGCCATCATAGCGGAAGTGGCCTGTGGCGAGAGCCAATAGGCGCGCAGCTCTAACCCCCCTGCGCCAAGAGGATATGTTCTGCATACGCGCAGCCGGGTCGGTGTATCGTTAAACCTATGTGCTACGAGTACAGAATCCGTGCTGCACTGTCCTTTCGCGGCGTACTTCGCGTTGATAAGAGCGGCTGCACGTAGGTCTATTCGCTCGCTGCTGCTGCCGCGTTTCCGCGCTTAACAGCGTTTTGACAGCAAATTTCCGCGGTCATCGAGTGAGATATCTTTACGTTGGCTTCTACGAACGTGACAGCATGCTTCGAAATGTGTAAGTATGCCTATGTTCTCAAGCTTATACGGCCGGTAACATGTTATACGGCCCGTAACAAGTTCACATTGATGTGGACTAATTTGCTGTCGCTACTGATCCTTCACCTTTCGGGCGAAACAATGTAACGATTATTTTCTTGTTTATTTATTTATAGTCTCAATATTTCCACAATATTTCCACTCTCACTTCTAAGACATAGTAGATAGACATATGATTGATGAAGTTTGGTTTATACAATGGAGCATGAATTACGTACATATGTGCAACTATTTCAATACAAACTAATTTTGCGCTAACGTTATATGTATATATCTAAAACGATATTTGTTTCCACATAATAGACTTCAAAAATTCAAAGTAGTGTCTTCAGTACACTGGCTACATATTGGTAGTGAATTCAGCAATGTTAAAGAAAGATTAACGTACAGAATAAAAGCACCAATTTTCGGGATAATTTATGTAAGTGAGCATGTGGATGATTGTGAATGAAAATAATTTTTTAGTCATTCTATCTTATCAATAAGGTGAAGAAATCAGGCTCTCATAGCGAGCTAGTTACTAATATGGCTAGTTCAACTCGCGCACAACACAGGGAAACAACGGAAAATATAAAGGTGTCGTTAGTGCAAAAGTAGTGCATTATATGCATGTTCATAGGGAGTTTTGTGAGATGCAGAAAAGAAAACCTATGCTAAGGCGCCTATATTTAGTTTGTTGTGTTGGTTTAGGAATTTTCCGCAAGCTCATTTTGCTCGAAGCATCGATTGGTTGTGTTACGATTAGGAATGTGCTTAGTCGAGCATGCTCAATAAGACTAGGAGTGTCCTAAAGCACCCAAGGTGTAAGTTATCATTTGGAACTGTCGACACCTACATTTGACCCAGGCGATGACCTGATGTGCTGAAAGTTGGAGAGGTTTGGGGAGATTTTTGTGTTTCTAGGTTGACCGGAGATTGCGTGGTTTAAAGTTGTGCTTTTATGGATAACAGTAAGTTTTTTTTTTTGTGAAGGTTTCTGAAATTCGAAAGAATTGGAAATGTTCTCACATACAAAAAGTTTGGTGCATGAAGTCTACTAGAGTTTGCTGAAAAGGACATTTATCTAGCGTAATAAATTAGGAAGGCGGCCCAGTTAAAAGCAGTCTGCTCAGAGTTGCTGAAGAAGCGCGTTATGAAGTTGCGTACGGTACCACAGCGGCTGCGTCACGTTCACCGCATTGGCACAAGGGCCGCTAGGTGGCGGTGTATTGCTGATGCGAGAGGACGGCTAGAGACAGAATAAAGGTATACGCCAACGCGAAATCTCGGATGCGGCATTTCCTCTGGATGAGTGAACCAACAAGGGACATCGGAACGCTGTAAGGCCTCGCTTGATAGATCGCAGATTTTCATTTAGGTGGAGCAGTTGTCTCCAGGCGTCTTTCTGCCCAACACCAGCCGCTTATTTCACATAAGCAACTATCAATAAGATGTGTTATCTCATGGACACTGGGGCAGAGGGGTGCGTAATCCCTCCTACGATGGAGGACCGCCGCCGACGCCGCACAACCCCACATGTTACCGCCGTGAACAGTACGAACATATGGACCTACGGACAAAAGCCTGTCACCCTTGACATCGGCTTGCGAAGAACACCAAGATGGATCGTTCTGATGGCGCGAAGCGTGTGGCAACAATTCTTGTGGATTTACTCTGGCATTTTAAGCTTGTGGTCGATTTCCACCGTAGCCGTCTCCTGGATTCCGAGACTAACCTATCGGTAGGAGGCGTCACATCCCGTTTGCTGCTCTTGCGGCGCGTACAAGCACATGCCAAAGCCTTCCCACCATGTTCTTCATTTCTCGAAGAGTTTACAGATCTCTTCCGTGTGCCTTGTTTTGAAGACGCGGTGCATGACGTAACCTATCACATTGGGGTTTAGGGTGTACCAGTTCTTGCAAGTCCTCGTCGTCTTGCTCCGGACCGTTACTAGATGGCTCGGCGGCAAGAATTTGAACATGTGCTCGAGCTCGGATGCGTGCGCCCATCATCTGGCCCATGATCACCACCGTTACACATGGTACCCAAGCCCACCGTTGACTGCAGACCGTGCGGTGACTACTCTGCCCTCAACATATTGACAGTACGGGATCGGTACCCCATCCCAAGCATTCTGGACTTCCCACGTTGCTGCATGGGTGCACAATATTCAGCAAGATAGACATAGTCAAGGCATACCACCAAATACCTCTGGAACCTTGCGACGTACCAAAGACAGCTATAAGAAGACCTCTGGCATGGTAGAGTACCTCGTGTTGGCATTCGGTCGGCGCAACAACGCACAAACGTTTCAACGATTTCTTGATCAGGATCGCCGTGGTTGTGCTGCTGTTTCGCATACATTGACGGCATCCTCGTCTATCGCGCTTTAGCACACGACCACGCACTTCACTTGCGCCAAGTGTTTGACCAAATACGGAAGTATGGGCTAGTCGTGAACGATGCGAAGAGCGAGTTTGGTGTCAGTGCCCTGAACTTTCTTGGCCATCGCGTCGATGCCCGCGTGATATCTCCTCCTGCCGTTCGTGTAGGAGCTATAGTGTAGTTTCCACGACCTGCGACCACAAAGTAACTAAGACAATTCCTTGGGCTATTATGATCGGCGGTTCATTCCTCGTTGCGCTGTCACCTTGCGACCACCTAACGCAATCCTGTCCGGTCACATAAAAGCAAACGGTCCCATCTTCTGGACAGATGACGCTGAGAAGCCTTCGAGTTCCATTAAAGAAGCTTTAACCAATGTGACTCTGTTTGCACATCCCATTGCAACGGCCTGATGCCACTCACGCTGAACACCTCACACGTCGCCGTCGGTAGAATGCTGCAGCAATCGGTCCATAGAGTGTGGCAGCCGGTGGCATGCTTCTTGCGCAAGTTCTGTCAAGCCGAGCGCAGATACAACACTTTGTCTCGTGAACTGCTGATGGTCAACTGGGCCGTGAGGCATTGCCGGCGCCTCCTCGAAGGTCGGCAATTTTACACCCTCACTGATCACAGCCAACTCTGCCCACACTGCACGTGAGATTTGCTAACTTGCCTACATATTTGAATTCACTAGTGACATTCGGCATGTCAGCAGCACAGACAACCCAGTCGATTTTGCAGCTATGGCTAAAGCACAGCGAGAGGAAAGCGAACTTCAGGCCTTACGACTGACGGATAGTTCGCTCCAAATTCAAGACGTCCACTTTCCAGACCGCGATATTGACTCGGTTTGCGATGTCTCTACAGGTTGTCCTCGCCTCTACGTTCTGTCACAATTTCGCCGCACCGTCTTCAAAGCCACGCATTCCTTGTCGCATCTCGGTGATCATATAACGGAATACCTCGTTATTGCACAATACCTGTGGCCGCGCATGATTTTTGACGTCCGACGCTGGACATGGGCTTGTGCCCAGTACCAGCAAACAAAAGTTCTGCGCCACACCATTTGTCCGCTGGGAACATTTAGGCCTTCTGACGTTTGTTTTAGCCACGTGCACATCGACCTGGTGAGTCCATAACAAGGCTCCCAGAGCAGAGCCCTGTGGAACCCCTCATGTTACATCCACAGCTGAGGACAAAGTGGAATGAAATGAAACTAATTGCGAGCGAGAGTTAAGAAAGCTAGATATCCAATCGATCAGTAGAGGATTATATAATATTGCGTTTAGTTTACTCATTAGCTTGTTGTGTATAACCGTGTCGAAAGATTTGCAAAAGTATACAAACAACGTATCAGTTCGATTGCCAATATGAAGATTTATAGCAATGTCATGAGAAAATTCTACCGGTAGTGTTGCTGTGCTGAAACTACGACGCAATCCGTGTTGTATGTTCAAAAGAATTTTATTCTATTCGAGTTTTACTATTATGTGCTTCTGTATGATATTTTCTAGTAGTTTTCCGGAAATTCAGGTAAGGGATATAGGTCTATAGTTCGAAAAAAACTGCTTATCACCAGTTTTATATAGTGGCAGGACCTTTGCTAGCTTCCAAGAATGGAGGACGATGCCTGAAGTCAACGATTTGGGAAATATGGCCTCCATATGACGTGAAGACAAGAGAGAGTATCTTAATTGAAAACTGTTCGGAGTATTGTCAGGACGAGTGCACTCCTTTGTGTCTAAATTGAGAATCAAGTTTAGGATGCCGTTTTCACTGATTACTACATCGGCGATAGAAAGGTTAGGATTAGTATTTGAATTAGTGTTGATTAGTATTTGAAATTAGGAAGGCCCACTAATCTTGAACAAGGACACTCCCTCACCAGAACAGGAATCGGCCTCCCTGGTGCAGCATTCGGCCACAACATCCCTAATTAAATGATCTCCTCAATGAAATGGCCCTCAGTCCCCCAGTGGATGCGGAGCATCTGACGAACGCGGTGGTCAGACTTGCAATGCAGCAGAGGGTGCTCAGAATATCTGGGTCCCGACAGGCCGCCAATGGAAACTGACCCTTGCGACGTTGAATACCCGAACCCTCTCGAGTGAGGCAAGCTTAGCAGGTCTCTTCGAAGAACTATCAGACATTTGATGGGATCTTATCGGCCTTAGTGATATTAAAAGACCAGGTGAGGCTTATACATTGCTGAATATTGGCCAGGTCCTCTGCTGTAGAGGTCTCCCGGAGAAGAAGCTACACGGGGTAGGATTCCTAACCCATAAAGACACAGCGGGCAACATTGACGAATTCTAAAGCATCAACGAGAGGGTAGCAGTAGTCGTAATCAAACTCATTAAAAGGTATAAAATATAGTACAAACCTACGCTCCAACGTCCAGTCACGACGATGAGGAAGTAGGTCAGTTTTATGATGATGTTGAATTAGCAATGAGAAAAGTGCAAACGCGGTATACAGCACTAATGGGGACTTCAATGCAAAAGTGGGGAAAAAGCAGGCGGGTCAACAGACCATTGGCAACTACGGTGTCGATTCTAGAAATGCTAGAGGCGAGATGCTGGTAGAATTCGCAGAAAGGAATAAGCTGAGAATAATGAACTTTTTTTTAGGAAACGTAGCAGCAGAAAATGAACCTGGAAAAGCCCTAATGGTGAAACAAGAAATGAAATTGATTTAATACTTTCTGCCGGTCCCAGCATTGTGCAGGATGTTCCAGTAACAGGTAGGGTAAAATGTAGTAATCATAGGCTAATGAGGGCCAGGATCCACCTCAATTTAAACAGAGAAAGAGTAAAATTGGTCAAGAAAAAGCGGGTCAACTTAGACGCACTAAGGGCAAAAGGAGACAAATTTTGGCTGGTACTTGCAAACAAATATGTAGCCTTAGAACAGAGATATGATGATGATCACATAGAGGTAATGAATGAAACCGTAACGAGGCTGCCTTCAGAGGCAGCAATTGAAGAGGGAAGCACGGCACCAAGGCAACCAGCAGGCAAGCTCTCCCAAGTAACAAAGGACCTAATAAAGAAACGATAAAGAATGAAAGTGCCCAACTTAAGAGATAAGATAGAATTCGCGGAATTGTCAAAACTGATGAAAAAGGCTAAAATAAGTGATATTCGAAACTATAATGTGAGAAAGACTGAAGAAGCCGTAGAAAATGGACGCAGCCTGAAATCAGTGGGAAGGAAACTTGGCATAGGACAAACCAAGATGTATGCACTGAATGATAAGCAGGATAATATCATCAGCAATCTCGAAGATATAGTAAATGCAGCGGAAGAATTCTATACTGGCCTTTACAGTACCCAGACGACTCAGGAGCGCTCTATTCAAAACAATAATGAACAGTGTACAGAAACTCCTCCTATAAGTAGAGATGAGGTCAGGAAGACCTTGCAAGGCAGGAAGCGGGGAAAAGCGGCAGGAGAGGATGGAATAACAGTCGATTTAATCAAAGATGGAAGAGACATAATGCTAGGAAAGCTGGCGGCTCTCTATACGAAGTGTATATCGACTGTAATGGTCCCAGAAAGCTGGAAGAATGCAAACATTATACTAATCCACAAAAAGGGCGACGATAAAGAACTAAAAAATTATACGCCCATTAGCTTACTTCCATTATTATATAAAATATTTATCAAAATAATCTCCAATAGAATAAGGCCAACATTGGAATTTAGTCAACGAAGGGAGCAGGCTGGCTTCAGAAAAGGTTACTCTACTATGGATCACATCCATACCATTTACCTGGTTATGGAGAAATCCGCAGAGTACAATAAACCTCTCTATATGGCTTTCATAGATTACCAAAAATTATTTGATTCAGTAGAGATACCAGCAGTCATAGAGGCATTGCGGAATCAGAGTACAAACCGCTTATGTAACTACCCTAGAAAATATCTACAGAGATTTCGCAGTCACCTTAATTCTACACAAGAAAAGTAGAAACATGCCTATAAAAAAAGTGGTCGGATATGGAGACACAATCTCTTCGATGCTATTCAGTGCATGCTTAGAAGAAGTATTCTAGCTATTAAACTGGGAAGGCTTAGGAGTGAAGATCGACGGTGAATACCTCTACAACCTTCGGTTTGCCGATGACATTGTTTTATTCCGCAACAATGCAGACGAGTTACAACATATGATTCAGGATCTTAACAGGGCGAGTGTAAGAGTGGGACTGAAGATTAATATGCAGAAAACAAAGATAATGATAAATAACCTGGCAAGGGAACAAGAGTTTAACATCGTAAGTCAGCCGCTAGAGTCTGTGGAGGAGTACGTTTACCTAGGTCAGCTAATCACAGGAAACCCGGACCATGAAAAGGGAATTTAAGGAAGAATAAAAATGGGTTGGATCGCGTACGGCAGACATCGTGAGCTCCTGAATGGAAGCTTACCGTTATCAATGAAAGGGAAAGTATACAATCAGTGCATTTTACCGGTGCAGACATACGGCGCAGAGACTTGGCGGCTGACAAAGAAGTTTGAGAACAAGTTAAGGACTGCGCAAAGAGGGATGAAACGGAGAATCTAGGCATAACTTTAAGAGACAGAAGGAGAGCAGTTTGGATGAGAGAGCAAAAGGGCATAGACGATATTCTTATAGACATTAAGAGGAAAAAATGGCGCTGGGCAGGTCGTGTAATGCGCAGACTAGATAACGGTTGGACCATTAGGGTAACAAAATGGGTAACAAGAGAAGGGAAACACAGTAGAGGACGGCAGGAGACTAGATGGAGTGACGAAATTAGGAAATTTTCTGGTGCTATTTAGTCGGTTGGCGCAGGACAGGGGTAACTGGAGATCCCAGAGAGAGGCCTTCGTCCTGCAGTGGACATGAATAGGCTAGTGATGATGTTGGTGATGGTGATGCTAGTACTTGTGAAAACCGGGAGAGAGTTGTTGTCAAACGTGAACACTGATTGGAAGTAAGCATCAAAACCGTTAGCTATATCGGAGGGGTCAGAAAAATAGCCGTGTCATCGAGGAAACTGCAGCAGTTTTAGTTGGTGCGATAGAAGTCCAGAATTTGCGCGGCTTCGAATGTAATAGTTGTGCTTGTTCAACTTGAAAATAAATGTTTTTAGCTGTTTTCACTTTGATACGTAGTTCTTTCTTAGCAGTGTTAAAAGGAATGATAATGTCAGGATTACACGCCTTTTTCAACAGGCGAAGACGACAATGGGATATGGGCAGTATGCTGCGATTTATCTATGGAATCTTAGGATATCTCTTTTTAGTCTTGAGGGGAAGAAAATTACCAATGCGTATTTTACGATGCGCTCAAATGCATAGACTAATGTGTCAACGTTATCATGTAGACCAAATGCTTGGAAGGAATCAAATTTAGATGCTAAAGTGTCTGTTAGCGTATCCGTCCTCATTAGCCTCTGCCAGAGCTTTGGCGAGCTGCGCCGCTAACGTTCCATCGCCCGCCAGAACATTCAGTACGCCGATTCCGCCTCGAACATCGCTCTTTCTCCGGACATGACCAACTCGACCCTCTCACAGCATATCAAAGATTTTATTCGTGAAGAGGTGGCCAGACAGCTCTCGCTGCTGCCTCACAGCGACCCACCCACGGCAGCTTTGCCTCCAATGCTGCAGCACACCATCCGGACTTAGATATCCGAAGCGCTTCCTGGTGCTCCTACGACCCCCCCCCTCCCCCACCTAGTCCTATGAGTGTGCCGCTGTCTCATACCGACTTTGCCACTCATCCTACGTTGCTCCCGCTCAGTTATGCAGCCGTGGTTCTACGGCCGCCTGCGCCGACAGCTCCCTTTTCATCTCCCGTGCATCCGGCTTCATTTTCAGTTGCCCGACAGTCACCACCGTTTTCTCGTCCCACCGAGACGTGGCGCATTATAGACAACCGGCTTATCTGCTCCGCCTGCGACATTGCTGGCCATGTGGCTCGCTTTTGTCGCCGACGCGCCCCAACTACGCGTACCACCTTTGACACGCCCAGCTACGCGTCACAATACGCCGCCAGGCCTCCATTTTCACCGCGACGTCTTGATACTGATAGCCGGTCAGAAACTAGGCTTTCCCCTTCCCCTCGTCGCCGTTCGATTTCACCCCTGCGTCGTCGTGCTCCCACTGAAGAGGGAAACTGACTGGTGCAGTTCCCGAGGCAAGAACTGCAATACATCGACGTTTTCAAGACCTCATTCTTCACCGCAAAATGTTATTACCGTTTTTGAAGAGGGAGTACACGCAGTGGCACTAGCCGATACCGGAGCAGCCGTTTCCGTCATTCACGAGAACCTTTGTCGCAAATTACGAAAAGTGACTACAGCTCCCTTTCGCCTGGCGCTCGCCACTGCCACCTCGCAGCGAATTCACCCTTCAGCTGTATGCGCGGCCCGTGTCGTCATCAACGACGTTCTCTACCTAATCGAGTGTTTCGTGCTACCATCGTGCTCTCACGACGTCATCCTTGGCTGGGATTTCTTGTCACGTCATCATGCTGTCATTGACTGTTCGCGTGCAGAAGTGTCGCTTTTACCACTATGTGAATCACAGCTGACCAGCTCTCATCACTTTGCCGATAAACTCATTGTTGATGACGACACAACCATACCGCCTGAGTCGCCGATGGCTGTTGTCTTGTCGCCTGATGCCGCATCTGACGCCACTGTAGCGTTCATACCATCCGATTTCTTTGCTCAGCGCAAAGGCATTGTTCTTCCATTTGCCATGCTTACTATAACATCTGGGTTAACTGTGATTCTGGTCAGCAACTACTACCAGTAGCCGATCAGCCTACTGCGTGGAGAGACCGTAGGATACTTCCAGGCTGTCGACTACTTTGACGATCTCCATGTTCCTACCGACTTCCTCCGTCAAATTGACGCCATTGCTTCGGTCTCACATTTATCGCCTTCAGTGGGTTTTGACAACGCCATCGACCGTGCTCTTTCACCATCTCATCGCCCCAAACTTCTCACTCTCCTTCACAAGTTTCTCTCTTCTTTCGACTGTCATCAGACATCATGGGGCCGTGCCACAGGTGTTTCTCACACCATCGACACCGGTTCCCACTCCCCCTCGCGACAGCGCCCGTATCGTGTCTCCGCTGAAGAGCGCCGAATCATCACAGAGCAAGTGGACGATATGCTTAAACGTAGAGTCATCCGTCCCTCTCAAAGTACCTGTCTTCACCTGTCGTATTGGTAAGAAAAAAGATGGCTCCATTCGCCTTTGTGTCGACTACGGAGGCCTAAACAAGATAACGAGAAAAGATGTTTATCCACTGCCTCGGATCGATGACGCTCTCTACTGTTTACAAGACGCAGAATATTTCACTTCCTTGGACCTGCGCTCTGGGTACTGGCAAGTTCCTATGGCCGAACCTGATCGTCCGAAAACCATTTTCGTTGCCCCCGATGGCCTCTACGAGTTTAACGTCATGCCCTTCGGGCTGCGTAACGCACCTGCTACTTTCGACCGTATCATCGACACCATCCTTCGCGGGCACAAATGGAAGACTTGTTTATGTTACCTCGACGGCATCGTCGTCTTCTCAACCAATTTTCCGACACACCTCACTCGCCTGCATGAGATTCTGACCTGTCTCGCATCTGCCGGCCTACAGCTTAACCTCAAAAAGTGCCGTTTTCCTGTGAGCAAGCTAACCATCTTGAGTCACGTTATGTCGAAAGACGGCGTCCTCCCGGACCTAGACAAGCTCCGCGCCGTTGCGGACTTCCCAAAGCCCACGTCTATCAAAATCCTCAGAAGTTTTATTGGCTTATGTTCCTATTTTCGTCGCTTCGTACGCAATTTCGTATCCATCATGGCGCCCTTGACAAGTTTACTTTCCGCCAGTAACGGCTTAGAAGCGTGGTCACCTGAATGTGATCCAGCATTTCAGCAGTTGCGCCAGTTGTTGACCTCACCACCGATTCTTCGTAACTACGATCCTGATGCTCCCACGGAAGTTCATACTAACGCCAGCGGAGTTGGCCTTGGCGCGGTCTTAGCACAACGGAAAGCTGGCTATGATGAATACGTCGCCGCTTATGCGAACCGTACTCTAAAGAAAGCAGAGTTAAATTACTCCGTCATAGAAAAGGAGTGCCTAGCGATCATCTGGACACTAAGCAAGTTTCGCCCATATCCTTACGGCCGTTCTTTCGCCGTAGTTACTGACCACCATTCCCTTTGTTGGCTTTCTTCCTTGAAAGACCCGTCGGGACGCTTGGGACGTTGGGCGCTTCGCTTGCAAGAGTACAACATCCGCGTCATGTACCGCTCCGGTCGAAAGCACTCCGACGCTGATTCGCTCTCTTGCTCCCCACTGACGCCTGATATAGCGTCTTTGTCACCTTCCTCGTCCACACTGTCTCCGTTGGCCATCACTGACATGCTCACAGAGCAGCGCACGGACCCAACACTTCTAATGCTACTTGACTACCTCGCCGCTCCGTCTGACGCCCCTTCGACACGAGCATTGCGTCCCCAAGCAACCCACTTTTCCGTGCGGCACAACATTCTATATCGCCGCGACTACATGCCCGACGGTCGGAAATGGCTCCTTTTTATACCTCGTCGTATGCGCTCTGACATCTGCGCGTCTTTTCACGCTGATCTCCTCAGCGCTCACGCCGGCGTCCTCAAACCTTACACACGCTTGCGCCAACGCTATTATTGGCAAGGCATGTACAACTTTGTGCAAAAGTACATTCAGTCTTCAATTACATGCCAACAGGGCAAGACACCTACCCAGCGTTTAACAGGACCGTTGCAGTCGCTACCGTGCCCATCTAGTCCGTTCGACTGCGTCGGCATCGACCTCTACGGCCCGCTTCCGTGTAGCGGGTGTGGAAATCGGTGGATTATTGTCGGCGTAGACCACCTTACTCGCTACGCTGAGACTGCAGCTCTGCCAGCAGCGACCACCCGTGACGTTGGTTTCTTCATCCTTCGCAGTTTTATTCTTCGCCACGGTGCTCCCCGAGAACTACTGAGTGATAGAAGCCGTGTCTTCCTGTCGTAGGGCGTCCAAGCCCTCCTTGCTGAGTGCAGGATAATTCACCGCAAATCGACCGCGTAGCATCCCAAAACCAACGGTTTGACCGAGCGGTTCGATTGCACTCTTGGCGACATGTTGCGGATGTACATTTCATTCGATCACTCCAACTGGGACACCGTACTCCCTTTTGTTACGTTCGCATGCAATACCGCGACGCAAGCGACCACCAGCTTCTCCCCCTTTTTTCTTATGTATGCCGTGAGCCTTCATGCCAATCGGACACCATACTGCCGTACCAACCTGACGCTACAGAGTATACTCCGCTTTCTGAAGTCGCCAAATATGCTGAAGGTTGCCGTCAGCTGGCACGTACCCTGACTAGTGAGACACAAGCATGTCAAAAGACAAGACATGACCATACTCATCAACCACCGCACAACCTTGCTCCTGGTTCGCTTGTGTGGCTTTGGATACCATCCCATGTTCCTGGACTTTTTTCTAAACTTATTAAAAACTAAACGTATTAAACGTATAAAACTAAACGTATTATTGAAGCCACTTCACCGGTCAGCTACATTCTCGAGCCGCTCACAGTGTCACCAGACCTGCGTCGTGGTGGCCGAGAGACAGTACACGTCAACCGCCTGACACCCTATAACGACCCACTCATCTTCTTCGCACCCTGAGTCGCCAGGATGGGTACACTTTGATCCCGGGGCATTGTAATGAAGCAGACACGCCCCTGTGTACGTGCCGACTGACGAGGAAGAGGAAGGACCGTCCTTGATCGCGAGTGAGCCCCGTGCTACGGACAGCCCTTGTAGTACCTTTACCTAGCGTTCCACAACGTTGTGAACGACAATACACCTCGTCGCAATATATATATATATATATATATATATATATATATATGTGTGTATTGTAATGGGTGCACTGAACATTTTCGAGGGTAACGTCTCTTCGTAACCGAGGAGGCAGATGACGCAGAGCAGGAACAGCTGGTTGCCCGAACGGCTCACACTCGTGCCAAGCACTGGCGATCCGGCTGGCCCACTGGTAGCACAGCATGGAAGAGACGATCTGGCTGGCCTTGTTCTTCTGGTCATCTTCTTTATTACAATTACCCGCGGTCCAAAAACGGAGCCATCCTGGCGGCTTACGACGTGGAGACGAGCGGTTCATAGAATTTTTTCAGGCGGCGCACGTGAACAACAACCCGTCCACGGCGGCGCGTGTCGGATGTCGATGTAAAGGGCTCTATGACATAGTTGACCGGAGTGGTCCGTTCGACGATGCGGTATGGTCCATCATACTGCGAGAGAAGTTTGGTCGAAAGTCCAGGCGTGGTAGAAGGCACGGACAAGAAGACAAGGGTGCAGGGAGCGAAGTTCGGATTCGTAGCGTCGCCATCACGATTGGCTTTTTGTCGTTGTTGGTCAGCGGAGGTCAACTTTCGGGCTAATTGACGGCATTTTTCATTTCATTTCATTTCATTTATTGAACCCTCAGGGCCAAAGGCATTAAAGAGGGGAGTGGTTACAAAACAGAAATACATAAATAAATACAATATTACAGAATAAGTATTATCATCGTCCTGTTATACAATGTAAGCTAGTGCAGAACGAAAATGCTGGTTATCAATTATGTCGACTATATGTGCGGGAAGGCGGTTCCATTCGCGTGATGTGCGAGGCAAGAAAGAGTGAAATGCAGTTTTAGTGTTACATGTTTCAATGCGAACTTTATGACGATGGTCAATGTGATTTGACACGTATCTGGGGGACAAAATGAGGGAATCGCGTAGCATGGGGTGATGGTATAGTTTATGAAAAAGGCTGAAACGAATTGTCTGCCGGCGGGATGCTAGAAGAGGTAAAGAAAGATTAGCTTTCATGCTTGTTACACTTGCGGGACGGTTAAAGTTGGACAGGATAAAACGAGCAGCGTTATTTTGAACCAGCTCAAGTAAGGTTATCAGTTTTTCATGATGCGGATCCCATATTGCGGCGGCATATTCCAAATTAGAACGTATTAGTGTTTTATAAAGCAGTAATTTCAAAGAAGATGGAGTTTTGGAAAAGTTACGGCGCACGTAGCCCAACATGCGGTTAGCTTTGTTCGTAATGTATTCAATATGGCGCGTCCAGTTAAGGTCAGTAGAAATATGAACACCCAGGTATTTATATGAAGTAACCGCTTCTAACGCCACGTTATTTAGGTAGTATACAGGCGGAGAGTTGGCCCTTCTTGATATTCGCATAATTTTGCATTTATGAGTATTAGGTTCCATAAGCTATTCATTACTCCAAAGAGAAATGTTAGAGAGGTCACGCTGAAGACTGTTAGCATCGTCGGGGGATTTTATTTCGCGGAAGACAACACAGTCATCAGCAAACAAAAGAATGTTAGATGATACAATGGAAGGGAGATCATTGATGTAAATAAGAAATAAAAGAGGTCCAAGCACTGACCCTTGTGGTACGCCCGAGTAAACTTCGCTGAAAGGTGAGTTAAAATTATTAGTGTAAACGAACTGCGATCGGTTAAGAAGAAAGTATTCAATCCATTTCAGAACTTTGTAGTCGATATTCAGTTGGGTTAGCTTTATAAATAGTAAGCGGTGACATACCTTGTCGAATGCTTTCGAGTAGTCTAGGAAAATGCAGTCAGCTTCTGATGCGCGATGTAAAATATGGTGAAGTTTGATAGTGAAACTGGCAAGTTGTGTTTCGCAAGAAAATGACCTACGAAAACCATGCTGTGCGGGTGTAAAAAATGAATTAGACTCGAGAAAGTTCACAAGGTTAGTGAAGATTACATGTTCTAATAGTTTGCAACAAGTACTAGTGAGCGAGATGGGGCGATAAATTATAGGAGATGTTCTATTTCCTGACTTGAATAATGGAACCACCTTCCCGACTTTCCATTGTGTTGGCAGAGTGGAACTATCAAGAGTCTGCTGAAATAACTTTGTTAGTGTTAAGGAACTGTAGGCAATTGTATTTTTTTTAAATTTAGCATGAATGCACTCAAAACCGGGCGATGAATGAAATTGTATGGCATCAATGAGTTTAGCAGCGCCAGATGAACCGATGAAGATTTGAGGCATAGTTGGGAAATTATACCCGAGTGGAACGGGATGTTTGGTGTTAGATGTGCGCGAGAAGTTGAGAACAAAGGTATTGTTAACTTCTGATGCGCATAAATGAGCCGGAATAGGGTCACCTGACGCGTCAGTTAAGAGATTCTTTGGTATGCGGGTTGATGACGCGCCAAAATTGTTTAATGTTGGTAGATATCATCGATGGTAAAGTGTTAGAGAGGAAGTTATCTTTTGCTTGCTTAAGCGCAGTTACATACGTGTCAGCGGCAGTCTTGTATGCGTCCCAGTGTGCGTTACATTGTGATAGCCTGGCTGTACGATAACGACGCTTTTTTCTGTTAGATAGGCGTCTTATATGGGCGGCATACCATGGGGCTTGAGGATTAGAAGTAATGGTGCGTCTTGGAACATATTTTTGAGTTAGTTCGTGAACTTTGGCCGTGAACATATCCCAGTTAGCTTGCACAGATCGTTCGTTAAAGTTTCTGAAGAAGTTTTGAGTAAAAACTGATAATTCATTGTTAATGGCATTGAAGTCTGCTCTAATATAATCTAGTATGGTCTTTTTCTTTCTTGCAGGTTTAGGACAGGCAGTATTAATGTTGAAAATGAGCAAAGAGTGATCACTTATGTTAGGTAAATAGGTGATGGCTGAAGCAAAGTCGGCTCGATTGGTTAGGATCAAATCTAAAGTGTTGGCTGTGTTGACAGAGATTCTGGTAGCGTTAGTGACTAATTGGGTAAGTGAAAAAACCGAGCATAAATCAAGAAAATCGCTGGCATCGGATGAAAGTGGAGATAGGGTGGGACGCTGGGTTAACCAAGAAATATTCGGAAAGTTAAAATCACCTAGTAAAAAGAAAGAAGCCGATGGAAATCTGGTGTGTATTATGTTAACTTCGTCATGAAGGTCGTTAATAAACGAGCGTGGAGAAGAAGGAGGACGATAGCATACGCCGAATATTATTTTCTGATGGTCAAGAGTAACTGATGGCCAGACAGTTTCCAAGACGCCATTAGTGTAGATGGGTGATGAAGGTATGTCTTTCGAAATAGCAAGGAGTACGCCACCTCCCCGTTGATTACTTCGGTCATTGCGATAAACTGCGAAGCGGTGTGCGTTGTGAAAGAGTTCGTTAACGTGAATTTAGATGATAGCCAAGTTTCAGTAAGTGCAATGATATGCGCAGAACAGGTGTCGATTGCCGATGAAAGAGAAGAAATTTTCTCATTCAAGATACTTCTGATGTTAGTATACAGAATCGTAACATCAGATGGCGATGATGAATGACCACTGCCCCTCTCGCGCCCCTAGGACGCCCCATGTGACGAAGCGCTTGATCCTTGGGGCGCGTGTTCTGATGGCTGCTCGATTTCATCGATTGTGTCGTTAGAAGGATTGAACATGAAGCATTTGCCGCGTATGTATAGCTTATTGTAGCGAAGGCGAAATTTGGGTGATCCCGGATGGCCAATTCCAAATTCGTTAAGTTCCCGTCTCGCAGTTCGAGTGGCGGATGAAAAATCTTCGCTTATTGAAATTTTGTGTTCCTTGAAATTATTGCGATGTGATCGGATTAGTTCTTTTATTTTTTATTTTATTTTTTATTAGTTCTTTTATTTTTTTTGCTCGGCGTATTGGGCGATGGCTGAAACGGGAGCACATTCTGACGCGTCTAGTGTATAAGGCAAAACCGTAGCGATGGTATGGTAATTATCGCGACCGTACAGAAGAAAGTATATAGAAAATCCTGTGGTACATTGTGTAGCCGTATTATATGCGTACATGACAAATGGGAGGATTATGTCCCAGTTTGTGTGCTCCGATGAACCGTACATGGCGAGCATATCACCAAGGGTGCAATTGAAACCCTCTGTGTGTCCGTTAGTTTGAGGATGGTACGCCGTGGTGGTCCGGTGAACTATGCGGCATTGAGCAAGCAGAGCTTCAACCACCTGCGACAGAAAGACACGGCCTCTATCACTCAGCAGCTCCTGAGGTGGGCCATGAAGAAGAATGAAACGATGGAGGAGAAAGGATGCAACGTCACTGGCGGTCGCTGCAAGTAGAGCAGCGGTTTCGGCATAGCGTGTAAGGGGATCAACTGCGACAATAATGCATCGTTTTCCAGCGGGTGTTAGTGGTAGCGGCCCGCACAGGTCAATTCCCACACGGTCGAAGGCACGAGCAGGGCACGGAAGCGGCTGTAATAAACCGTGGGCCGGATGAGGCGGAGATTTGCGGCGTTGGCATTGCGTGCACGAGCGGACAAACTTTTGGACAAAAGTAAACATTCCTCACCAGCAGTAACGTTGCCGCAGGCGCTCATACGTCTTCAAAACGCCTGCGTGTGCATATTGTGGGTAAGTATGGAAAGACGCGCACATGTTGGAACGCAAAGTCCTAGGGATGACCAGGAGCCACTTGCGACCGTCGGGCTGACAGTTGCGTCGATACAAGAGGTTATCCCGGGCAGCAAAATGGACAGCCTGGCGACGCAGGGAGCGGGAGATGGGAGATGCAGGCGAGCCAGAAAGGAGGTCCAAAAGAGAGGCCACCCAAGGATACTTGCGCTGTTCTGATACGAAGGTGTCGATGTCGACCGAGGATACCGCCTTAATGGTGGAGAGGGAGGCCGTGTCGGCTGGCAGCGGAGAGCGGGACAGAGCGTCAGTGTGCTTGCGACCTGAGCGGTATATGACGTGTATGTCGTATTCTTGAATGCACAGAGCCCAGCGGGCAAGGCGTCCAGACGGGTCTTTTAAAGAGGATAACCAACAAAGGGTGTGATGGTCAGTAACCACATTGAAAGGCCTGCCGTATAAATAGGGGCGAAACTTCCCGAGTGCCCAAACGATGGCGAGACATTCTTTTTCTGTGATGCTGTAATTGCGTTCCGCTTTGGTCAGCGCACGACTGGCGTAAGCAACGACGTACTCGGAGTAGTCAGACTTGCCCTGCGCAAGGACAGCGCCAACGTCAATACCACTGGCATCGGCATGCACTTCAGTTGGGGCGGTGGGGTCGAAGTGTCGCAGTATAGGCGGAGACGTCAGGAGACGGCGTAAGGTCACGAACGCGGTGTCGCATGCAGGAGACCAGGAGGATAGGTCGTTGGCGCCACTTAAAAGTTGTGTCAGAGGTTATATTATCGAGGTAAAATTGCGAACAAAGCGCCTGAAGTTAGAACAGAGGCCGATAAAGGCGCGGAGTTCTTTGAGTGTCTTGGTTTCGGAAATTCTGCCACGGCGCGAAGTATTGATGGGTCGGGGCAAATGCCGTCTTGTGATACGACGTGATCTAGAATCATGAGCTTGCGCGCGGCGAACTGGTACTTTTTCAGGTTCAGTTGCAGGCCTACGTTGGTCAAGGACGTCAACACTTGCCTAAGGCGAAGTCGATGCGTGCTGAAATCAGGGGCGAACACAACGATGTCCTCGAGATAGCACAAACAAGTGCTCCATTTTAGGCCGCGCAAGATATTGTCCATCATTCGTTCAAAGGTAGCAGGTGCATTGCATAGGCCAAATGGCATCACATTAAATTCGTATAAACCATCTGGCGTAATGAATGCAGTTTTAGGGCGATCAACTGCTGACATCGGGACCTGCCAGTAGCCCGTGCGTAAATCCAATGAAGAGAAGAATTTAGCGCCTTGCAAGCTGTCCTGAGCGTCGTCAATGCGCGGTAGAGGGTAGACGTCTTTGCGCGTAATCTTACCGAGACGGCGATAATCGACGCAGAACAGAATGGAACCATGTTTTTTTGTGACGGGAACCACCGGTGATGCCCACGGGCTATTGGAAGGCCGAATGACGCCGCGCTGAAGCATGTCGTCCACGAGCTCACTGATCACCTGACGCTCCTTGGCGGATCGCAGTAAGGGCGCTGCCGCAATGGCGCGTTGGAGTCAGTGTCGATGTGGTGGCTGACGGTTGACGAGTGACCCAGAGTAGGCTGAGCGACATCAAATAAAGAGCGGAACTGGGCAAGCAGGTGAACAAGCTGGGAGCGCTGCTGGGAAGTAAGATCATCGGCAATGAAAGGTGTGAATAAGTCAGGTGATGGCGGAGCAGAAGTGGAAAGTGCACAGAAGTCAGTGAGCTCTGCATAGGAAGCATCCGGCACGTCGGTTATGAACATGTCATCAAGAGGCTGAACATGGCCAAGTGCTTCGCCGCGAAGAGCCATCAGGGCTGTAGGAAGCGGATTGCAGACAACGATGGCGCTGAAACCAGCTGAAATGTCAAGCGCGGCGAAAGGCAGGGAAACGTCTTTGCGGGTCATGAAGGGTTCTGAAGGAGCGAAGAGGACTGCGCCTTCAGAGACAGCGCCACAGAAGACGGGAACAACGGCAGACGAGTACGGCGGTATGGCCATGTCTTCTCGAAGAACTAGTTTAGCGGGAAGAGAAGTGGCGCTGACGAGGGGCACGTCACACAGAGGCGACAATTCGACTTCAGCACGTGCACAATTGATGACGGCGTTATTTCGCGAAAGAAAGTCCCACCGAAGTATCACGTCGTGAGAACAGGACTGCAGAACCACAAACTCCACAATATAGAGAACGCCCTGAATAACAACTCTAGCTGTGCATGCTGCTGAAGGCTGAACTGGCTGGGTTCTTGCTGTGCGAAGAGAAAACCCAGGAAGTGGCGTCCCAACTTTTCGTAAAGCGCGAGAGAGGCGTTCGTTTAGGACAGACATGGCTGCTCCAGTATTAATTAGCGCAATGGTTGGGACGCCGTCAACAGTAAGATCGACAACGTTCGAAGGCGACAATGGAGGACTTGTACAGATCCATGGCGACGCAGTTCTTGCCTCCTGAACTGCGGCACTTAGTTTTCCTCTTGCGTGGGTGAAGGGCGCCGACGCATGGGGGACAACGAGCGGCGACGCGGTGAAGGTGAACGGCGTGTAAGGACCGGGCGCTCGGCTGGCGGCCTGTTCGACTGCCGACTAAAATAAGTGTCGTGGAAAGGCTGAACGTTGGCGTAGGGAGGCGACTGCACAAACTCATCAGAGTGCAGCATGCGGCGGCGGCAGAGTCGTGCAACATAGCCGGGAATACCGCAGGCATAACATATGGGTCTGTTGTGTTGCGTGCGCCAAGGATTAGTAAGGGCAGGAGCAGGTCGATGACCAGGGCTATGAACGGGTGGTGGCGACCGAGGATGTAGCGCAACGACTGGTTGACGAGGGGGCTGCGCGACGACGGATGCGTAAGTAAGTGGCGCGGCGGCAGGGTACTGCTGATGCTGTATTGGTAGAGCGTCAGCAACTTGGTCTTCAATAACCCGCCGGAGCGTAGGAGCGAGCTGTGTAGGAGGCTGTTGCGGCAGCGGCTGCTGTACCTAAGCGAAGGGTAGCAGAGAAAGCTGACGTGCATCTTCCTCCCGCACGAAAGCTTGGATTTGTGTGAGCTAGGAGGAGCAATTGCAGAAGGCCGTCATGGAAGAGAGGGCCTCGTCAGCCGCTGTGGGGCACCTAGTCAACTCGCGCTTCCTCCTAAACTCGTCGTAGCTTTGGCACAAGTTTATGAGCTCTGCTACGGTGCGCGGGCTCTTGGCGATCAACATTTGGAAAATGTCATCGGCGATGTCCTTCAAAATGTGCTTCAATTTGTCATTTTCAGGCATAGACGTATCCACACTTTTGCATAGGCCGAGAACCTCTTCAATAAAACAGGTGAATGTTTCACCGGGTTGTTGTGCTCGCTCTCGTAACCGCTGCTCGGCGCGCAACATGTGGACAGCAGGGCGACCGAAAACTGCAGCGAAACTGGTCTTGAACGTGGACCAGGACTCAAAGTCGGCTTCGTGATTTTTAAACCACAGGTTAGCCACTCCCGCAAGGTAGAATATGACGGCATTTAACTTGGCGGTATCATCCCATCGATTGTGCAAGCTCACCCGTTCGTACGTAGCCAACCAGTCATTGACGTCCAGTTCATCCGTACCGCTGAAAACTGCTGGATGGCGTTGCGGAACAGCGCCAGTGCAGGCGACGGGGAGTGACGGCGACGTCGGCTGGGGAGAGTCAGGCATGACGGGAGGCAGAGTCCGAGACCGGAGTTCCAGGCTGTAGATGTTCTTGAGTACCCCGCACCTTCCACCAATTGTAATGGGTGCACTGAACATTTCCGAAGGTAACGTCTCTTCGTAACCGAGGAGGCAGGTGACGCAGAGCAGGAACAGCTGCTTGCCCGAACGCCTCACACACTTGCCAAGCACTAGCGATCCGGCTGGCCCACTGGTTGCACAGCAGGCATGGAAGAGACGATCTGGCTGAACTTGTTCTTGTGCTCTTCTTCTTCATTACAATATATATATATACGTTGCAACGTGGGTGATCGCCCAGCAGCACTAGTTCTAGGTTGCAGCAGTAGGCTTAACAAGGTCGGCGCTATAGCGAAACGGGGAAGCAAGCACTCCTCGTCGTCTTCTTCTCATTCACTACCACCATGCCCACTGCCCAGTGCCTTGAGTACAATCACTCCCCAGCGAATGAGTAGCCATCCTGGCGACCTAAGGACAGGAAAACGCAGGGGGGTCATGGCACTGCTTGGGCCGGGAGACGTGGACAATTTCCTGGCTGCGACGACGGTGGTCGGAAGGCGCTTCCGTTGGGTCGATGAGGTTGTTAAACGCGGATGTTTGTTTCAGTACCCGATAACGACCATGCTACTTGGAGAACAGCTTAGAGCAAAGGCCTGGAGGAGTAGGTGGCACCCACAATCAGACCAGCGGGCCAGGAGCAAAGCACGTAGCCGCATTAGATGAATCGTGGCGATGCTTTTGGCGCCACTGGTCCTGGTATGTGAACGAACGAGTGAGCTGGTGACATTCTTCAGCGTAAGCACCCGCTCTAGAAACAGTCATGCACTCCGAAACATCTGGTCGGTAAGGCAGAATCATGTCCATAGTGCATGAAGGTTCGTGTCCATAAAGGAGAAAGAAAGGGGACAACCCTGTGGTACTTTGCGTGGCGGTATTGTAAGTGTAGGTGACGAAAGGCGGAATGCGATCCCAATTCAAGTGATCAGAGGAAACATACATGGCCAACGTGTCGCCAAGGGTGCGGTTGAAACGCTCTGTCCTTCCATTAGTTTGAGGGTGATATGCCATGGTAGTGCGGTGAATGATGCGACGCTCCTTTAGCAATGCTGCAATGACGTCTGAGAGAAAAACGCGACCGCGGTCGCTCAGTAATTCTCGAGGTGCTCCATGGCGTAAAATGAGGTTTTGACGGATAAAACTGGCGACTCCTTTTGCTGTGTCAGATGCCAGGGCTGAAGTTTCGCCGTACCACGTGAGGTGGTCGATAGCAACAGTAACCCAGCGGTTGCCGCTTGGAGTGTTGGGAAGCGGACCATATAGGTCAATGCCGACGCGGTCGAACGCGTGCGCGGGCCATGGTAAAGGTTGCAAGGGGCCGGTGGCATGTTGAGGTGGCGTCCTGCGTCGTTGGCATATGAGGCAGGACCGGACGTACTGGCGAACTAAGTGGTACATACCGCGCCAGTAGTACCGCATACAGAAAATGTGAGAGTATAGACATCTGTCTAAGTATAGAAGTATTACTTCAAAATTTTAAGCGTGAAAGGTGGGACATTTAGGTTTCCCCGTGTATATGAAGCAGCTGTGATCCTCATCTCAGAATTTAGGAGCTTCCTCTTCTTTATCCATTTCCTATGTGATTTTGTACTCACGTCATGTATTCTTCTTTCATGTGAAAATTCGTTTCCAGTTTTTATTAACAGAGTAGCAAGAGAAGTTGAGCTTAGGTCGCTATTTGCCGCATAAGAACCCTTCAGCACGCCACATTTACATAAATTGTAGAGCCAGAAAGAATTTATTGAGGAAGTATATTTATAATCATGCAAACATTCAGAAAAAGTTAGGCGGTACCTCCCGGAAGGAGAACTCCTACATAAGCATGGCATTATATATGCAGAATGTGCTGTGCACTGTAATGTTGTGTGTACGGGTTATGTTGATGTAGTATGCGTTGTTTATTTATATTGATCTTTCTGGGAGGTTAAATGCCAAAACTGTGATGTGATTATCTGGCGCGGCGTAGTGAGGGACTGCGGATTAATGTTTATCACCCGGGTTTCATTACCACGCCCCAAATGCACGGTATACGCATGGTTTTGGCATTTCGCCCCCATCGAAATGCGGTTGACGGGGCGGGGATTCTACCCCGCGTCTTCGAGCTTAGCAGCGCAACGCCATGGCTAGTACGCCATCCCAGCGCGTACATTTATTTACGCATGCGTGAGAATTATGACGAGAGAGATGCATATGTTTACAGACCCTTACTACGGCTTACCGCATGCTTTCGGTTTGGTTCGTTAGTTAGTGGTTTGTTATTTTTCATTCTGAATAGTCGGCTGTTAACCTACATCATACTGCTTACTATTGCCCTGTTACTGGAGGCTTAAGCATTTCTTGTCATGGTGTAACACCTTACTACTCCCTATGGGATATGAAGAACGAGAAAAGTGGGTGGGCTTGTCGAATATTGTTTAGTGATGCGCCTATTGGTATCACGAACAATGGGTCCTTTGCTACCTTACACAAGAAGGCAGCTATCAGCTGCGCAATAAAATTAGCCTAAACTGCACATTCTCACCATAAACTTGGAAAGAGATTTTCTTTCTTGACGTCAAATTTTTGCCTGACTCACTATATAAGGAATGCTACGAATGGAAAGGCTTCAAGAAAGCTCCGCAAGTCCCTCCTCCCCAAAAGGCGTACAGCTGAGAGAGATGATGCAGTTGTTAACCATCTTTATAATGTAAAACAATAAAAATATAAAATGTTCTCTTCGCGCTTACAAAGTCATGCATAGGTGGAGAGAAGCAAGCATGTGCAGTATAAGAACATAGCGCCTTAGGAAGGTATGGTAGGGTAAATGGTACATGTTAGTTCTAACAAAATGTTTTAGACACGGCTGCATATATTCGCATCAAATTTCACGTGCTTACAAAAGATGCTCATGGGTACAACACAAGACACTTTGTTTGTGTCAGATGGTTAACCTTTCCTGTTGAATCGAAATTGAATTATGGGGTTTTTACGTGCCAAAACCACTCTCTGATTATGAGGCACGCCGTAGTGGGGGACTCCGGAAATTTCGACCACCTGGGGTTCTTTAACGTGCACCTAAATCTAAGTGCACGGGCGTTTTCGCATTTCGCCCCCAACGAAATGTGGCCGCCGTGGCAGGGATTCGATCCCGCGGCCTCGTGCTCAGCATACTAACACCATAGCCACTGAGCAACCACGGCGGGTAACCTTTCCTGTGGCCCACTCCCAAAATTGCAGTGTATTTAATTATTTGATGTAGCTTTTCTCTGCAACCACGCTGAGGAATGCGATGATATTACACATTGTTATTCTAAGTAGCCCTAGGTTATATCCGAACTAAAAAAAATATATCCACTTTGGGGTTCCCCCCCAAAATATATAATATCTCTGCTTGCACGAAGCCACAAGGGGGGTTCCTTGCAATGTAAATTTTTCCAGTGTTATCCTTCATATCATCAGAGATTTTTTAGTTCGGAATGTTAATGACTGGTTGTGGTACATATGTAGAAAGTGTCACTGAAATGGGATGAATACTTTCTGAGAAAAGGTAGATTAAATTTGAAAAATCAATGAAAAATTAAATTTAGGAAAAATTAAGTGTTATGTTCGAATACTCCTTGTGGATGCTCAAATTGCCCCAGGAAAATACGTTTTATTGCTGACTCTTCTGCAAGTCTCTCCAAGGCAGCAGTTAGTGTTCCTTTTTATCCGTCGTCCCCTCAGCAGAGTAATAGAATTCTGCCCTGTCAACAGGCTCTTTGTCTATCTTGTAGAGAGCAATATTACCAAACAGACCTGGAATGATTCTATGGGCCTCCAGAAGAGCTTTTCGTGCTGAATTACCATCATTGTAATAGGCCGCAGCATTGTTAGTTGCTGTCTTCAATCTGTAAGCACTGACCAAGTTTTCTTAGGGCAGCGGCACCAGATGAGTTGGTTGAGCGACTCATTGGTGTTCTGTGTTCGTCCATGAATACGTTTGCTCAGACGACCGATTACTTTTAATGTTCTCTTTCTGCTCTATTTGGTGGACGACCGTGCCATCATCGGGGCAGGTAATATCTTTAAAACTCCGAACAGAGGCGACCACGACCACGTAAGCAAAGGCAACAGTTTTACGTAATAGTTCTTTTCCGCGAAGGACTATTCCGTCAAACTCTTGATTTCGACTTGTTAACAAATTCGACTTCGCCCTGACATCTGATAGCCACCTGGTTAGTGCAGATGGTAGAGCGGCTGCCCTGGAAAGACGATGGTTTCGGGTTGGAGCACCGGACCAGGACAAATTTTTCATCAACTACGATGCTTTTCTTTCGAGGAACCCGTATGGGATTTCTTTGTGGCAATGGCTACGATTGGGTGAATGTCTCCCTTTCTTTTTATTAATAAATGATCTTTTAGTACAAATCGTTTACTTACCACATACACAAGCAAAAACATAAAAACCACGCCATAACGAAGAAAACCGCAAACGACAACGATGAACAAACCGGCCTCCGACCACTATAATTAAACGCCAGGGCGCGCGGCACACTTCGTTGCGACGTTTGAACCGCCTTGAGCTGGCGCACGAGATCGCGCTTCCGCAGGTTTGTTCCTCTTAGTGCAGTCAATTTTTCTGTGCCAAATTTGTAAATTCGCTCTTTTGGGGTGTTTACCCGACCGTACCCTATTAAAAAGATACTCCACACTTACGGCACTCAGGTAATGCACCTTTCACGCAGTGAGTGAAGCGTAAACTAAGCAATGACACGCAGAAGTACTGAGCCCATTACGTTCATTCCTGTGATAACTGAACCCTCAGATAGAGGGATGTATAAGAACAAACCATACCAAGTCTTCGAACATCTGCAAATTTTCTTCTTGAGAAAAAAGGCAAAATTATGCTACAAAGGTTATGCAGAGCACAGAACATTGCTTGGAAAATGCTCCAAATCTTGTTGAACAAATCTAATACTGTTTTCATGTGTAAAGGCAGCTCCTCTAAGGGCAAAATGTCACTAATGATATTCCTAATCCTAGCAATACTTCGTATACAATGTTGATTCTGTATTAAAGCGAAGCTTCCTTTACCTCTTCTCTTGCCTTTGCTGCTGCTGCTGCTGCTGCTGCTTGCTGCTGCTGCTGCTACTGCTAGCTGCTTGCTGCTTGCTGCTAGCTGCTGCTACTTTCAGCTTGCTGCTAGCTGCTTGCTGTTAGCTGCTAGCTGCTAGCTGCTGCTACTTTCAGCTTGCTGCTTGCTGCTAGCTGTTTGTTGCTAGCTGCTTGCTGCTAGCTGCTTGCGGCTAGTTGTTTGCCGCTGCTGCCGCCGCTGATGCGGCCACTGCCGCCGCTGCTGCCGCTGCCGCCGATGCCACTGCTGCTGCTGCTGCAAGGCGTCAACGTCATCAGCAGCAGCAGCAGACGCCATCATAATGATCAGCATCATCATTAGGCGTCATCTTCATCATCACATCAGCAGCAGCAGCAGATAATTACAGCTTGACAGCTGTAAATATCTGTGACTCTCCTCAAGAGCATTGCAGATACTGCAGTGCTTCCCTTCTACTAAAGTGTGAGGCCAGAGGGGCGCTGATAGAACTGTAGAGAGGACGAGAAGAGGATGAGAAGGAGAGGGAGGGGAAGAGGCAGTTTCCATATCAGAGAGGGGAACTGTTTGTTCATTCATTCACAATATTTATTGTTTTTTCATTTAATTTATGATGTACAAGTAAATTTCTTAATGTTGTGCTTGGTGTCAGTGTTTCTTGAGTCCCTATGATATGATTAATAAAAATTGGACGCCTCAGTTAACCTTCTTTCTTGCCATTTATTACATAACGAGTCTCTCGAATCCGGCAACATTGACACCTTCAGGTAGCATGCGGGCGTTTATTGAGCGAATGCCTTAACTCAAGAAGATCACGTTCTTGTGAGGCCTGTGGCAGAATGGGTGTTCCACATCCGCCGCCAAGGTCTGTGAGTGGTGGCGCTGGCTTACACTGCCAGGGTTCTACTAGGAACCATAAATACCCCCAAAAATGGATTGGGAAATGGCGCCGTGGTAGCTCAATTGGTAGAGTATTGCACGCGAAATGCGAAGGTTATGGCATCGTTCCCCACTTGCGGCAAGTAGTTTATTTCATCCACATTCATTTCCATTAATTGATCGCTTCTTTATTTTAATTATTAGGCACAAGTAATTTCCGCCATATTACCCTTGGTATCAGTGTTTGTTGCCTTCCTATGATATGACTAATAAAAATCGGGCCCCTCGGATAACCTCCTTTCTTCTCTTTTAAAAGAGGGAGGAGGTGACTTGAAAAGGCAAGGAACTCCTCTACTAAGCGATAGCGGTCGCGGGAAACCGGATTAGCGTAAGTTGATGCTACGGTACAGTACCTTGAACCTTATTTATAGCTTAAAGCTTCCATACAGGTTTTATTGATTACGAGAAAGCGTTTGATTCATTTGAAACCTCAGCAGTCATGCATGAATTACGGAATAAGGGTGTAGACGAGCCATATGTAAAAATACTGAAAGAAATCTATAGCGGCTCCACAGCCGCCGTAGTCCTCATAAAGCAAACAACAAAATCCAAATAAGGAAGGGCGTCAGACAGGCAGATACGATCCCTCCAGTGCTATTCGCAGCTTGTTTACAGGATGTATTCAGAGGCCTGGATTGGGAAAAATTGGCGATAAGAGTTGATAGAGAATACC